>NW_021320121.1:23482-51456 GCF_001605985.2 Dendrobium catenatum | reverse complement strand
GGGTCGACTCAATCTCATAAAAAAAAAAAATCAAATTTCAACTTAATTTTTTCCCGAAAATTTGATTGATCCAAATTTGACTCAATTTTGACTCGATTCAACTACAACTTTAATCGGTTACATTGAATTAATCGATTCACTTTAATTGATTTATTTTATTTGATTTAATATTAATTCAATCCAGTTGAGTTGACTCGAATCAAACGGAGTTATCCAATACATCAAATGAAACAAAGTTGGATCAAATCGAGTTGACTCGACTTGAATCGAGTCAAATCTATTCCAAATAGAACTCAAATTGGCTTATCCGGTTCAGTTTTCTTCAAAATTGGGCTGCCATTTTGGCTCTTTATATAAGTTTTTCCAAATCAGGCACGATCGAGTAGCTGAAATCGTCAAGAAAGTGATTAAACGAGCCGCAGGCTACTGTGCTCTCCTCCTCTCGCCGCCGCTTGGGACCTTCAGGGTGGTGAGGAATCGCATTTGGACGGCAAGGGCTAGAGTTATCGGGCTGGGCTGGGGAATACGCAGCAGCGACCAGGAAAAACTGAGGTAGCTCTTCTTCTTCCTCTTCTTGTGTTCGGGGCTTTCCCAACAGAACCAAGTGGGACGGGGAAAAGAATCCCTAGGGTTGTTCGGCTGAGAGAAGGAGGAGCTTTCATTGCTCTCGGCTGGGTGAAGCCGAATGAAGAGGGGAGCTTTGGGAGTTATTTTCAGAGTAGTTCGGCTTGGAGAAAGGAAGAACGGGCATGGGCTGTTGGCGAGCAGAGGAGTCGCGCCGTCCCAGCACTTCGAACGCATTTCGAAGCCTGCAGGGAATCCCAACCTCACCGTTTCTTGACCCTACAATTGCCTAACACTTGGCAGCTCATCGGATTGCACTTCTTGCTGTCGATTGCACTTCCGCTTGTACATACTTCATTGATCGGCCACCGAGACTTCCTCTTATTCCTATTAAAACATCAACTTGGACGAGTAGGTGTTGGTGACGTCCATGAAATGATTTCATTGTAAAAATAGTTTATGTTTTATGTTTTTACTTTTTGGATGGAGGTATCTTTAAAGAATAAAGTCAACCCAAGGCTTTTGATTGGGCAGCATTTTTTTTTTTTTTTTTGCTGACATGAATATGGCATCTATTTAGTGGCTGGCGTAAAGAGTATCGTTAAAGGATTAAGTCAATTTACAATATGTTGTGCTTGGCCATGATTCTCCTTTCTTCATCTATATGCTTATATAATCTCTCCTACTACTTCACTTCTCCAGTTAACATAGAAACACATGGATCTCACATTTTGGCTCAGATTTTATGCTTCATTCCTTTTAATTATCTTATTCCCACGAAATCTTGCAATATCATCAACTTATAGTACAGGAGATGCAGTTGCTCTCATATCTTTCAAATCTCTCATCACATACGATCCAGATGGAGCACTTGCCTCTTGGGGAAATAACTCTCTTCACTTCTGCAATTGGCTAGGTGTGACTTGCAGTAATCAAAGTGGTAATGAACCCAGGGTCACAACCTTAGAACTCATTGGCATTGATTTGGCTGGCTCAATATCTCCCTCTTTGGGAAACCTCTCCTTCCTCCACAAGCTTCACATCTCCGAAACTCAAATCTCTGGATCCATTCCACATGAGCTTGGCTCTCTTTCTAATCTTCAGTTTCTTAATCTAAGCCATAATTCACTTGCAGGTGAGATTCCTCACACTCTTTCACAGTGCTCTAATTTGCAACTTATTAGCTTGGAGTTCAATATGCTTCATGGTGAGATCCCCTCAAATCTTAGCCTCTGCGCTATGCTTAGATTCATTGATTTCAATTCAAACAGTCTTACTGGCACAATACCTGCTTGTTTTGGAGCTTTAAAAGATTTAGAAGTGCTGATGCTTCATAGCAACAAGTTCGTAGCCATGGAGGAGGGAGATTGGAATTTTCTCACTACTTTGACAAACTGTAGTAATTTAACATTTCTTGGATTGGGAAATAATAGATTGACAGGCCAGCTTCCTATCTCAGTCACAAATCTTTCAGTGAATCTTAAATATTTAGATTTGGAGGAAAACCAAATCTATGGAGCCATTCCTTTTGGAATTGAGAAGTTGGTCAATTTACAAGGACTTTTGTTGGGAATCAATCATTTGAGTGGTGTTATTCCTCCTATTGGAGAACTTCCCAGGTTAATAATACTTGATATGAGAAATAATCAATTTTCTGGAGCAATTCCACCTTCATTTTGCAACCTCACGTCTCTTTCGGAGCTATATATAGGTATCAACAACCTTGAAGGTGGTATTTTATCATGCCTTGGCAACCTCACCTCTCTCACTGCATTAGATTTGAGTCAAATTAATCTTACAGGAGAGATTCCATCTTCTTTAGGACATCTATTGAAACTTGAACAATTTTCTCTCAGTTTTAATAACTTGTATGGAAACATACCACCATCTTTAGGAAATCTACGATTCTTAGTTTTACTAGAACTAGGGCATAATAAGCTTGGTGGATTTATCCCAGATTCTCTTTGGAACCTCACCTCTCTCATAGACTTGGGCATAGAAAATAACAACTTAATTGGTGTTTTACCAATGAAAACTCTTCCTTCTCTTAAATATCTTCGCCTTTCAAATAACAACCTTCATGGGCCCATTACAACCTTCTTGTTCAACTCTTCTGGAATAGAATTACTTCAACTTTCTGAAAATTTATTTGATGGACCCATACATATTAATATAGGGAATTTAAAAAATTTATCCAAAGTATTATTCGCTGAAAATTTCTTGCAAGCAAGAGACATCAAAGAATGGTCCTTCATTATGGCACTAACCAACTGTACTAATTTGAAGATGCTAGAGCTATTTTCTAATGAATTGGAAGGAATCTTACCTCAATCAATAGTAAATCTATCTACAACATTGGCAAATTTCAAATTAGGCTGGAACAAAATATCTGGAAACATACCTATAGAGATAGGAAATCTCATTGGTCTTAACTTGTTAGGCTTAGGAAAAAATAATCTCTCGGGGACCATTCCTGTGGGGATTGAAAAGTTGAACTCATTACAGGGATTAGATTTACATGGTAATAGACTTTCAGGTGAAATTCCATACAACATTGGGAACCTTTCAATGCTAAATTTTCTTTTTTTAGATCACAATGATTTTAGTGGGCATATTCCTTCTAATCTTAGAAGTTGTAAACAACTAATGTTGTTGCGCCTTCATTTCAACAAGTTCATGGGCACCATACCAAAAGAAATCTTTAGCATAACTTCTCTATCCATTGGTATTGACTTGTCGAACAACTTGTTGACTGGATTGCTCTCTATCGATGTTGGCCTCTTAGTAAATCTTGAATATATTGTTTTGTCGAGCAACAAATTATCAGGCCAAATTCCAAGCCAGCTTGCTCAATGCGTGCAACTCAAATATCTTCTCATAGACAACAACTTATTTCAAGGGAACATTCCATCATCTCTTGGATCATTAAAAAACCTTGAGTTGTTTAATCTTTCACATAACAATTTATCTGGAAAAATACCCAAATTCCTAGAATCCCTTCAAAATTTAGACCTCTCTTACAATCATCTTGAAGGAGAAGTTCCAAAAAATGGCATTTTTTTGAATAGTAGTGCATTTTCAGTCTACGGAAATGACAAACTTTGTGGAGGTATTGTTGAATTAAAGCTACCACCATGCCTTGAGAATAATAAAGCCTCGAGGAAGAATCACACTTTAACTGTGCTACTAGCAACGGTCATCCCAATAACTTGTATTGTTATATTATTTATCCTTTCAACACGGAGGAGTAGAAAGTCAAAAAAGCTTCCTTCAATAGAGAGACTTGAGAAAGATCATAATCATGTACATGTTTCTTATGCTGAGATCCGAAGAGCGACTAATGGGTTCTCATCACACAATTTAATTGGAAGAGGAAGTTTTGGTTCTGTCTACATTGGAAATTTGGATCACAATTGGCAAAAAAGCATCGCTGTAAAGGTTCTCAATCTCCAACAAAAAGGAGCCTCTAAAAGCTTTGAATTGGAATGCAAAGCATTGAGAAATGTTCGACATAGAAATCTTGTAAGGATATTAACTTCATGCTCGAGTATTAACCATGAAGGCAATGATTTCAAAGCCTTAGTTTTTGAGTACATGTCAAATGGCAATTTGGATAAATGGTTGCATCAACCATCAATATTTGACAATGATAGACCAAAAAAATTGACCATAATCCAAAGAATAAATATACTTATTGATGTAGCTTCTGCTGTTGACTATCTTCACAATCATGGACCTATACCAATCGTTCATTGTGATCTCAAGCCAAGTAATGTTCTCCTTGATGAAGACATGGTTGCACATGTAAGTGACTTTGGTTTAGCAAGGCTCCTTATTGATACTACAAAACAATCCTCCCAAACTTCTACTAGCTCTATTGCATTGAAAGGAACCATCGGATATGCAGCACCAGGTATCTATCTTCATGCACTTGGTAAAACAATTTTTATACCTTGTATTAATTATTTTCTCTAACATGTGATTACAACTAGAATATGGGGCGGCCAACCACATTTCTGTTGAAGGAGATGTGTATAGCTTTGGAATAATTCTACTGGAGTTGTTTACTGGAAGGAGACCAATTGATGAAATATTCAATGAAGGTCTCACCCTTCATCTATTTGTCAAGGCTTCTCTACCTGAAAGGGCAATGGATATTGTGGATCCTTATTTGCTTTTACAGGAGGAAGATGATGAAGTTGGGGAAGGCCTTCGGCGCATGAAAGTTGTAAGCAAGTTTGAATTGGACTGCATTATCTCAGTGCTTACAGTTGGTCTTCATTGCTCGGAGGAATCTCGTACAGAAAGAATACAAATAGCACAAGCTTTTAATGAGTTATATGAAATCAGAAACATCTTCCTCAAGTCTTCAAATGACAGAACTACACATCTTTAGCCTATTAATTATGAAATTGAGTAACTTATTAGTTTCTTGTTTTTCATATGACATTATGACAATGTATTTAGTTGAATTTTTTTTTTAACATCTCTTTAGTTGAAATTTTGGATGATTTGGCATTCTTTGCATAGTAAAAAACATCTTTTTTTCATAAAATTAAAATCCTCATCTTACAAAAATTGTAAAATTATATCTAACCTTTGCATTCTCAAAACAACAGAGATAAATGGGCAGCAAATCTTCTTTACCATTGAGAATTTTTACTTAAAAAGTAATCCAAAATTCTTTAATGTATGGCTATTGTGATTAGATTAAGTAACAAAATATGGTTTAACAAGCTTTCACTTATGTTAGATAAGATAAACCATTTATGCATGTCTTATCATCAATAACATTGAAATTATAAAAGAAAAATAAATCATTAATGTTGTTATGTAGTGGAGTTCAAATGTGTTTGACCCAACTTAAAATTAGACAATTTTGATTCTTATTCGATTCTTATAAACTCCTTTTGAGTTAAGCCTACAATCTATTCGAGCAAGCTGAATATACTTGAAATCAATTTCTAATATGGAGCGGTACTCAAAATCAGTACAAAATTAACTTCTAGTATGGAGTGGTGCTCGAAATCAGGTTGAAATCAATTTCTAGTGTGGAGCGGTGCTTGAAATCAGCTCAAAGATTTCAAGTTGAGCCAATTTCAAGCAATATTTCTAGCGATAAAGCTTTGAACTTTTTAAGCAGTCATAATCTCATTTGAAGTATTTCATCCAAAACTCATCATACAAAAAATAAATTACAAGTCAACTACATCGCCCTCCTTTTCTCTCTCTTTTTCATTTTTATAAATCAATCATTCTACATCTTTTTCCATGAAATTGGAGCTTATTTCTTACTGCAAAAAAGATTACTACTTTTGTTCATTACAAACACTGGATCAGAAGAGTACATCAAAGGTTTCTTTGATATGATTCTACTACAAATATTTGGAGCGTAATATGATTTCTGATTCATGTACATTCCTTCAGCATTTCTCTTGCAATACTTACTCCTCTTGCTATAAAGGTTGTTCTTTTTGGCAAGGTCTTCAATGCAGCTAACCTCAGATAAACAACTGAAAGACTTTGATTTTCCTTGGAAGAATTGGGATAGCCCTCTCCTGCAAAGATCAGAACTTGCCTTAAGCTGCTGTAAAGATCCCTTATGTGCAGAGTAAGATCCCTTATGTACATAAATTTGTGATCATTTCTTTGTTTTTATTATTTTTTTGGCAAAATTTGATGTCTAGATTGATCTTACAATAGAAAAAAAAACTAAGAATACTCACTTGATAGGAAGATTTGCCATGAGCAATGACAAATCAAGGAGATGATCCGAAGAAGAAGAAGAAGAAACATCATCCTCCATGAGATCGGTCGCCGAAGAAAACAATGAATCATGAGATTCTTCATCTGAAATGAATCCAGAATCCAAGAACTTGCAGTCACCAAAATCCTCTCTTCTAGCCATTGGGAAGCCACAGAGAAATGAAGAACAAGCTTCTGATGAACAATTGTATGTATGTAGCTTCTTGATGTTGCTTTAAATAGGATCAGGAATAAAGGGGGAGGATTTAGATGATGAAGTATATATTTTTTGACTTGGATGGTACTGTCTCTCCTCATTATATATAATAAACATTTAAAGTTATCTTTTTTATTTATTGATGAGAATGCTATCCAATCTTGCCATAGGATAAGGGGCAAAACTTTTTATTTTAGTTCATCCACATCTAGTCACCACTTTTGGGCATTAATTACTTTACTTTTTTATTATTTTTTTGCTATTATATAAATATAAAAATATATATTTGGAGCAATAAAAGAGCTTTGTTAATTATTTTAGTTTATTTATTAATATATAGAAAATGCATTAATTAATTTATCCACAAAAAAAAAAAAAAAGATTGGTCGACACAATTCAATTTTTGTTTGAAAGATTAAGAGAAGGAGAGAAATATTTAGCTTGCTGCAGTTGCGGCAAATAAGGTTGAAAGAGACCAACCTTATCTCTAAACTTGTTGGATGAGATGGAATAAGGTTGGGAATCAAATATGGATTCCACAGCCATTTTTGGATTTTTGTTCGATTTTGTTGGATTCTCATTTCCTTAAGAACAAAAATGGCAAAATAGAAGTTCATACGCCAAAAAGAAAATAAAAAACCGTTGCAAACATTTATTTATCTTGAATATCTACTCGTTGTCACCCTCAAAGAAGGTACATGACGGAATAACCAATATCTCGATGGGCCTATCAGCAACCAACTCCACAGGTGCCGGGCCACACAAATATTTTCTTTAAGATATTATATATGATACTCATCTTATTGCAAATATGATGACTTTGAAATTCGTCTTGATGTGTTTTGCATTAGGATATTATGATATAATTTTTTTTTTTTTCTATTTTAGATTCAAAGCTATTTGCTGACCCAACTCAAATCAAATTGGTAACATTCAGAGTTGGGTTTGGGCAAAAGTATCCCTATTTGATCAAATCTTAAAAAATTGTCATGTGATAAATAATTTGATTGGTAGCATTATGAATGCATTGTATTTCATTTTCTTTTTTTGTGTTCTATTTAAAGCAAAATAAATATCAACATCAAGTCTTTGTTCTACTACGTGAAATTTCAAATGATCTGAAATTGCTCTGAATCTCTTATTTTTCAAATATTTGAAAATCCCTAAATCAATTGATCTCCAAATCTCATATTTGTTACCTTCTTGCTTGCCATCCTCCTCACTAGTATCCATAAACCCCTCATTTGTATTCATCACCCCTTACACGCAATATGCCCCCTATTTGCATCCATTGATGGTACGCTCATACACATTTCTCGCCCATTGCATTCCTTGTCATCAGTCTTGAAAGGAAAAATTATTTTGTGCGGATCCCGGACGGCATCCGGAGATCAATCAGAATACGCCACGTCATTTTTTTTGCTTGGTATCGGGTGATGTGGCGCATTCTAGTTGGTCTCTAAACCGTCCGTTGTCCGCACAGAATAATTTCTCCACCTAAATCATTGAAAGTTACAACTAAATGTACGAGCATGCGCGCACGCGAGAGAGAGAGAGTCAGGAGATAATATGAAATTTACAATAACAAATAAAAAAATTAATACATTTGATTTACATTCAGCCAAGCAGCTTCAAATACTCTATATTTCTGCTTCTGCTGCTACTTCAATAGCAGAAATTTCATTTCTAACTTGATTCAACAAGCAATTTAGAACAAAAACAAAATGGAAATAAACTCGCAAGGGCTGAAACCATTAAACATCAAAATTCATGCTCCAAGAGTTTCATCTTTGAGTTGGTGCTGCTTCATGTCCAGAACTCTTGTCATACTTGTCAATTGTGTTTCCCCTTGCATGTTTTAGGATGGTTTTATCAGCAGTGATGAAGAAAGCAGAAATTGCAGCTGAAAAATGAAAGATTTGGTTTCAGTTCAAAATATATGCAAAACAGGCTTGCCATGTCAACTTGAAAAGAGAGATGAAAGATTCAACTTTTTTTTTACACTTGTGAGGATAGTATATGTTGAGAATTTGCAAAAAAAAAAATTTCTTACAAAAGATATCCATAGTGCAACAACTAAAAAAAAAATATTGGAACATCCATGGAAAGTCTTAAGGCTAAGCTAGAAACAAAGAAGTTCAATCAAAAAGGTAGGTTGTCTCCATTCTCAATACAAAAACTATTTGGGAACATCAAATCCTATAGTGTAAGAGAAATAAATATAACTGATAATAGTCATGCAAAAGTTTAATTAAATCAGGTCAGAGATTGTATATAGATAAAGAAGCTACATAAATAGAAAATAGACAATATCAAAAGTTAGCTGAGAAACTACTCTACATATAACGCACCTACCTTGACATTGCTTTTGCGGTAATTCTCATAAATCAATTCCTTCAAAAACTAAAATAATCTCACTTTCAAGCTGCTTGGAAAGTTCTCACATAATTTAAAATAAGGTTTCGTTTGAGACGATTTTCTTACTGTTTTTTAAAGTAACTTTCTAGCACAAATTTTTTTTTTTTTAAAACTAAAAAGCAGTAAGAAAGCCGTCCCAAACAAAGCCTAAATCTAGAAAAATGGATTCTCTAAAAATGCTATGATACCCTACAACTTGAAGGTTATGTCTTTTATTTCTTTTCCAATTTCTAATTTTTTTCAATGATCTCATCAAGCTTGATTAATTGAGATGAACTCAAGTGCAGGCTATGGGCAATTCAAATTCAGCTTTACTCAGTCTACAACCTTCATCACAATTTAGGATTAGATAAAGATTTAGGCTTCGTTTGAGACAGCTTTATTACTGCTTTGTAAAGTAATACTAATTCGTTTGTGACAGCTTTATCTTAGTATAAAAAACTCTTGAAAACAGAGAAAAAACAGTGGACTAAAACTATCTCAAACGAAGCCTGAAACTCATTCATCCCAACTTGAATCTGATTAATCTAACTTGTGATTTATGAAGATAAGAGAGAGTGTGTGTCAGAAGTTTATATGAAATTTACAATAACAAATAAAAATTTAATACATCCAAGCAGCTCAATTACTCTATATTTATGAGATGAGCTAGAATTCCCTCAATAAACATCAAATTTGAGCTAATAACAAATTTATTCTTCATCTCAAACATTGGTAAAATGCCAACGTTACAAAGCCTTCCTGCTGCTGCTATTTCATTAGCAGAAAGTTTATTTCTAAATGGGTTCAACAAGTAATTCAGAACAAAGACAAAATAGAAATAAACTCACAAGGGCTGAAACCATTAAACACAAAAATTTGTGCTCTAAGAGTTCCATTTTTGAGTTGGTGCAACTTCATGTCAAGAACTTTTGTCAAACTTGCCAATTGTATTTTCCCTCGCATTTTTCAGGATGATTTTATCAGCAGTGATGAAGAAACCAGAAATAGCAGCTGAACAGTGAAAGATTTGGTTTCAGTTCAGAATATATGCTAAACATACATGTCATGACAACTTCACTAGAGAGATGAAAGATTCAGCTCATTTTCTACACTAGTGGTGATAGTATATGTTGAGAATTTGCAAAAATTTTCTTACAAAAGCAATCTATAGTGCAACTATTTAAAATAAAAAGTTACAAATTAGAAAAATATATTGGAACATCCATGGAAAGCCTTGAGGCTATGCTAGAAACAAAGTAGATCCCTTAAAAAGAAGATACCAGGCTTTGCAAGCCTACATTTAAAAATATTATAAATAAATTGAGAATGATATATCTACAACGTCTAATTTGTAGGGGAGAGTTGATGGAACAAGAGGCCACAAACCCCTTGCTTGCAAGGAAACATCTCTCCACGGATTTTTATACAAGAAAAGAAAGTAGGCATTGAAATGATTTCATGAGCATCAATTGCCGAGTCCAATTGGAACAATAGCATGAGGATTATTTTTTCTTTTTGAGCTGTAGTGATTAGTTGTTTCCTTTTATTCTCTTAACAGTTTTATGTATAAATACCCATAGAAAGAACAAACAAATCAAGTTTTCTTTGCCACTTCTTCTTTTCTACATTAAGCTTAAAAATATTTGAGTTCTCAAACTAAATTAGGACATCAATATGCTAAATGGATTGAGCTTTTACAGAAATATTATTTTGTCCTTCAACAATGTGTTGGAGCTTAAGAATAAAACTGCTGATATTTTGAGCAAAAATTTTGGTGCCCTTCTATATACCATGCAAGTTAAGTTGACTTATTTTAATAATAAAAGAGAGTATGTCACTTGTAAGGATTTTGGTAAGATTTATTAAGACATAAATAATAACTATTCTTTGCTTAATAAAGCTGTTTAATTATATTACTTCAAGCTAGATTAATTTCGTACGGTGGCTTATATGGATGTATAGAAATGTTCTTTATTCGTTGGAGTGTAGCTTATTATGTTGCTCTATTTTTGTCTATATATACATGTTGACATTGCTTGTAATAGCTAGGTAGATTTGGAGATTAATAAAATGAAGTCTTTCGCCAGGTTACTTTTGATTCATGTATTATTCAGGTAGTGGATTCTTCTTCAAAGGAGTTCTTGGATCTTGGACCCGGCCACCGGATCATCGACGTGGATTCGTCGAGCCCCCTCCGGTCCGGTGTCAATAAGCTTGAATATAATTTCACATTTAATAACATATTACTAATGTCAATATTTTAGCTGTCGTTGTTTGTCTTATTATAGCTATAATAAATTTTGAATGGAAATGGGTTCTTTAGGGTTTAGTTTAATATTTATTCTAAAATGTTGGCCCATCATCAAGTAATCAACTTCACTACCTCATGTGAAAAAAACCCTTTTTGGAAAACCCAGAACTTTGAAAATAAACTCATTAATAAGTATCAATGCTGCTAAATAAAATGCATAAGTGAGTTTGGGGACTCTATTTTCTCCTGATCTCTTCGATTGGGTTTCTCCATGTTTAATGATGTTTAGTGAAATTTAATGGACATTTGAATGTTTTAATGATATCAGAATTTGGTGATCTTGAGCTCGTTGGACTCGTCTCATTGAGCTGCTCGATTCTACTATAAATGTGTCATATTTGGAGACTGTTTGGTAATCCAAATTATGGTTTAAACCTTCCAAATGAGCTTCGGGTCTTTGATTTGGACCCATTTGAGCTTGAATTGAGTCGAATTTGGTGTCGTTGGGTCCGTCTTTTTGAGACGTTCAGTTCGACTATAAGTTTAAGGAAATCAAAGTTTAGGTGATTTTCGATTTAATTTTTGAAGTTTCCAACTTGATTCTGCTTCGAGATTTGTGCCAGATCAAGATAATTTTTAATGATATATCAAGGGGAAATAATCATCAAGCATTAATTAAGTAAACTTAACATATTGATACTTAATACTCGATGCTTGTATTCAATTAATTTTGTGAAATTAATGGAGCATTCAAACAAATTAAAATATGTTACATGTTGATATAATTAGTGCTTGTTTAGAATAATTCAAATTTGCTTTAGCCCAAGGAATGACTCAACAACCAACCAACTGCATCACAAATATTATCAAGGAAAAGCCATTATGAAGATTAATATATATGATCGTCAAAAAATAAACCATGTACACCTTCATATACACAATGCTTAGAGACAGAAGGAAAATTCACATAAAATATATTGTCTAAACAAAAAGTGCATCTTTGCATCTCTAAAAAGGTGATATTTTTATATTGAAGAAATGTAGTGTAAGCATACCGTGGGAACTGCGACTACAGAGCCTGCAATAATGGCCATTTTTGCTCCTTTCTGAACTGCATCTGAAAAAGGAACCCGACAGTGCATATAAAATTTGTATGAATATCAGAAAAGAAGAATTAATGGGAGTAGACAGATATGTTAATACATAGAAAGTCATACGAAATACAATTTTTTTTGTATTTTCATTCATTCTGTATGTGAAAAATAAAAATCATTAAATTTGAGAGAGTTTTGAGAAGGCATGTTGAGTTTCTAGCAACATCCAATAAAATAATGGACTTTATTTTTTTTTTTTTTTGCTTTTTTCAGAATATGTTTTCTTAAATTCAAGCAACCAAATAAGTCCAAAGTTTCATTACAGATAAGCAACATAAAGGAGAAACAAAAGATATGTATAGTTATTAAATATAAGTTTTAAAAACAGAAACTAAAAACTTATGTTTAAATTAAATATAATGGCCATTGTTGCTCCTTTCTGAACTGCATCTGAAAAAGGAAGCCGACAGTGCATATAAAATTTGTATGAATATCAGAAAAGAAGAATTAATGGGAGTAGACAGATATGTTCATACATAGAAATTCATACAAAATACTTGAGGGCTAATTTGGTTGCTTCTAGGTAGAAAAGAAAATCAGAAAACAATTTTGTTTTCATTCTTTCTGTATGTAAAAAATAATCATAAATTTGAGAGTTTCTAGCAACATCCAACAAAATAATGGACTTTATTTTTTTGCATTTTTCAGAATATGTTTTCTTAACTTCAAGCAACCAAATAAGTCCAAAGTTTCATGACAGATAAGTAACATAAAGGAGAAGCAAAAGATCTGTATAGTTATTAAGTGAGAAAAATCATATAATAAATTAACTGAGTAAATGAAAGCTAAATACAAAAAACAAAGAGGAACAATTAACTTTGTTTGCGAGGATAGAAAACATCAATTCCTTGAAAAAATTTGCATAACTACCCATCTCCATCCACATCTAAATTGAGATTTGTGCTCTTATAAACATAAATTTCTATCATTGATAAAGAAAGATGAACATAAATCTCAAATCATATTTATATGGGCCCAAATTTTATAAAGAAGCAAGCTAATGATTAAAATTAGTAGAAGAAGCATAAATAAAAAAAAATTTAATTAGTAGCAAATTCGCTAAATTAAATGGCGTATTTCATAACACGCCTAATTATTTGGCGTAGTAAGAATACGCAATTTAATTTGGCGTATTACCCTATGCAAAAGAGAGAGAAGAGTAGAGAGAGAGAGGTGAGAGAAAGTAGGAGAGAGATGACAGCAGAGAGAGAAAAAGAGAGAGGAGATGGCAGCGGAGAAAAAGAGGAGGGGAGAGAGAGTAGAGAAAGAATTTAAATATTAATTTATAATAACTTTTGAGTTTTTAGATTCTGTTTTTAAATATTAATTTATACATACATTTAATAATTTAAATAATACAAAATTTATAAGTTTTACTTAAATATAATAATCTAAAAAAGTATTTAATTAATTATTTAATTTATATTATATTTATTTTAAAAACTGAAATTGAAAATTTGTAAGTTATTATAAGTTAATAATCTGAAATACGCCATTTAATTCAGCGAATTTGCTCCTAATTAATTTTTTTTTATCTATGCTCCTTCTGCTAATTTTAATCATTAGCTTGCTTCTTTATAAAATTTGGCCTTTATATGGAGTTGGTTAGAACTTAAGGGTTGTTTGATTCAGTGTTGTTTAGATATCGGTGTTATAAAGATGTCATTTTTATTTGTTATTTAGCAAATACTGCATGTTTGATTTAATGTTATCTTTATTTTACGTTATAAGGCTTTAGAAGATATCAGCGACATCTAAAATGTCGCCCAATTTCAGCTGGCATATAAATGCCATTGATTGAAGACATAGATTTTATTTATACAAAATTTATTTAAAGATGCCAACAAAAGATTGACATCTTCAAATTAGCATGACATAATATTACAATAAGTGTGAAGAAAAACAACTTTTATACTGATATGCCTTGAAAATGAGAACTTCAAAAGAAACAGCGAAAAATTGCAGGAACACTATAAACAATGGCTGATTTTGTATTATCACTTCAATACAAAAACAAGATACATGTGATCTATGATTAGAGAGACAGATCGACTCTCCGAAATAACATAGATGCCGCTAGGAGGCTCTCAAAAAAAAAAAAAAAAAAAAAACAAGAACTACAACAAACAAACAAACCACAAAATGAAAAAACAAAACAATCTAGTTAGCTCTAAACAGACTCTCCTAAGTCCCTCCTAAATCAGGCATCTTTCCTAATATATTTTCCTCTCTTAATTGAATTCAATTTGGAAATCTTACCCTAAATATTTTCCTTCTTATTCTTCCTCCTAACATAATAATTTATTACTTTGTTCAGCCCCACAAAGGTGGTCGAAACTCCTGCCCTGCTACCACCAAACTCTACTCGGTTCGGTTCTACTGAATTAAGCGGTTGGCTTCCACCTGTAGGCAGTGCGACTGTAACAATACACCCCCCCCCTCTCGCGCGCAATGCATTGATGCCTTGGGTGTATCGATGATAATGCTAGTAACCTCAGACAATAAACCACTGCACCAATACACTCTGTCACCTCATAAGGCCCGAAGTATAGCTTCTCAATCTTCTTCTTGGTCAGTGTCTTCTACCAGTATGGACTAAGTTTCAAATAAACTCTATCCCTAAGCTCGAATTGCACTTCCCGTATGTGTTCATCTTCTTTATTTTTCATAAGTTAGTTGAGCTCTCAACAAATTCCCTTTGAGTTCTGCTAGTCTCATGTCCCTCTCCTCCAAATACTGATCTACACTGGATATGTGTTTAGTGCTCTGCCCAGAGTGTATCAGACTGGGTGGATCCTTCCCATACAAAATCTTAAAAGGGGTAGTCCGTGCGGCTGTGTGGAAAGATGTATTGAACAAATACTCTGCCCATGTTAATCATTTGACCCATAGTTTTGGCATGTCAGATACAAAATAACACAAGTATGTCTCCACGCTCCTGTTGACCACTTCCGTTTGGTCATCCGTCTGTGGGTGATATGCTGTGACCCTCCCTTTTTCGGACCGTCCCTTGCATATTGAAAACTCCTGCCAAAAATGGTTGATGCATACCTTGTCTCTATCTGATAGTATAGATTCTGGAACGCCATGTAAGCGCACTACCTCCCAAATGAAGATCATGGCAATAGAGATAGTGGTGTAGGGTTGTCTCAGCGGAATGAAATGGATATACTTGTTCAGTCTATCTACCACCACCAGTATCATTGAATATCCCTTTGAGCGTGACAAACCCTCAATGAAGTCCATCGACACTTCCTCCCAGACCTTTTCAGGTAAAGCTAATGGTTGTAGTACCCCTCCTCCCCCCCCAAAATAGTCAAGTACTTATTCCTTTGGCAGACATCACACCTTGCTACAATATCTTTCACATCTCGATGCATTCCAGCCTAATATAACTCAATTGATAGTCGACTATATGTCTTATGTACTCATGAATATTCTTCTATCGCATTGCCATGAAACTCCTGCAGTAGCTTGGGAATGTAACCTGAGGTCCATGGATGAGAGCCTTTCAATTGCATCTCGATCATCTTCTTCATTATGCCTTCTAAGTTTTTAGCACGGTTCTCTATGGATGAGAGTCTTCCTTCCACGTCTAAATATTTTTACTCCATTTTGGTCTTGAGTTATTCCATCTCGTATTCCAACGCATCCATCTTCTTTGATTCCATCCCTACTTCCACCCAACTCTGCTGGGCTTGGTTCTGTTGAACCGAATGGCTAGTTCCTTCCCATAGGAAGTGTGGGCGTAACATGTACACGCATCTACGAAGTATTCCTTATATTATATCAGTCCTAGGAAATATATAGTGCAATTACCCCGTCCTAGCCACCCGAACCAATTTGAGTCCATCGAAGCTTGCCCAAATGGAATAGACACCTCAAATGGGGGTGATTTTGATCACATAACCGAGGAAGAAAAAAATTTGCACAAAAAGCCATCTTGAAGACTTGAACACGAATGTGAAGTAATGTCTTTTTTTTAATTCACAAAACAACAAATTAGTCAAACAAAACAACAAATTATTAACTAAACTTGATACATCATGAAAAATTAACTTGATCAAACACAAATCTTAATGCATATTTGAGTTAAAAAAATTTCTTAATTAAATTTAGAGACATTAAAACTCCGATTGTAGCAAGCTTATAGTTGAATTAAATGTCTCCACGAAACAAACCTATTAGCACCAAAAGTAATTTGATCCAAATTCAAAGAAACCCAGATCAAACACTTGAAGTGTAATGAAAAACTTTGGTACATTAATTGGAGGATCAACTACCTCCAAATCTCACATGATTATAATCAAATTGAGCGTCTAGATGACATGAATCTAACTAGCCTAAAATTGTATAATTCTAACAAAATTAAGACACCTAAATGCTGAAAGAACAATCTATAAGCTATTATGAGTTGTCTAATAAAGTGATTTGGATATTAACTATATTTACCGGAAATACCATTCTTAAAAATTTATAAATAGATCTCCGATGTCTATATGAGTTGGGCCTTCGCTTGAGACTCCAAAGAGCTCAAAGGCTTAAAAAACTAAAAGCTTCACTCGAGCACTGTCGCCAAACCACTGCTCGAATGCCATCATAGACCATCACCCAACCGCCTCTGTTGGATCACTGCTTGATTGCTATCATTAGATAATCACTCGACTGTCATCAACAGACCACCACTCGATTGTGACTACCCAACTAAGTTTATCCGACCATTGTCACTCGACTACAATTCTCTGACTAGCTTTGTCCAACTTTGATCCTTTGACAATCGGCGTTCAACCTTAGTTCTCCAACCAATATCACTTGATTATAATCTTTTGACCATCATTGACCGATTATGATCCTCAGACTATTATCATCGACTAAGGTCCTTCGAGCACCATCACCCTCGGTTCATTGAATATCATTGCTGGACTATGGTCCTCCAACTATTGTTGTTTGATTATGGATCTCCGACCACCATCGCCTAACTGTGATCCTTCAATCCCTATCACCTAATATCGGTTTTCTGACCATTGCCATATGAATATAGTCACCTGACCACCATTGTCCGACTATAGTCTTTAAAAAACCTTCTCCCTATCAAAATCTCTCGATCATTGTCACCCGATTATAGTCTTATGAACACCCTCACCCAACTGTAATCCTCTAACCATCTTTGTCGAACTATGATCCTAAGCGCCCAAAGTTGATCTTTTGAACACTATCACCTAACTACATTCATCGAACTCAAGTTCCTCGACCATGGTTATCAAATCATTGCAGCACGACCATGGTTATCCGATCATTGCAGCCCGACCATGGTTATCCGATCATTGCAGCCTGACCATGGTATTCTGATCATCGTTCGACCACGATCCACTGACCACCATCGGCCAACTATGATAATTTGTCTACCATCACCCAATGTTATGTACTACGACCACCATCATCTCACTTCGATCATCCAATAATTATCACTCAACTTCCGTCCTATGCCCACACTATCGCCCAACTTAGGTTCATTAAACACTGTCGCCTAACTACAATCCTTCGACTATCATCACTTCCAAGCCTTGTTACTCGGCTAAGACCCTTCAACCACCATTCCTCGACTATGGTCCTTCGATCACCTTCGCTCAAATATGATTCTCTGACCATTGTTTTCTGACTAAGGTCCGCTGACTTAGTAACTTATCGTCGCCAAAAATATCAACGCACATCATCACCTATAAGACTGATGAATATTGTCAGTACTAACTCTGACTCCTGACATCAGCAATAAGATTTATGTTGGACTTCTTGTTTTTGATTCCCCCTATAGGGCTGTTCCAACCTCCACCATGATATTTATCCTATATTGTTTCTATCTACTATATTATATCACCTTCCTCAATCACAAAGAAGGACACCATTTATAACAAATGACAAACATTAGTGGAATCAGTCCACTCGGATCAAGCTCCGTGATTTTTTCCAGGTTTTTAAGTTGAGAACTTTGGTGTCATTTGAAACTCTTTTTTTACTTGTATGTGTACTAGATCCTCGTACAAAATTAAGATGCTAAATTCTTTCATTCAACCATGCAAATGTTCTTTCACCAAATAAAACTTATAAAAAAAACACTGCTTTTAAGATCAGCTGGTAAGAGAATAAATGAAGAGACAAAACACTGTTTTTCAGATCAGCTAGTAACAGAATAAACAAAAAACATTGTCAAATGGATTTTTATAACGGTGCAGAGACCTCTACAATCATCTAGATTTCATTCAGAATGAATACTAAAGCATATTATCCCAAATCAAAATTAATAAATAAGAACACAATCAATTCTAACATCCAACAAGACGGCAACTTTCTAGAAAGCGATTAGTAAAAATTGAACCTTGGGTTGGGGATGTCTTGCTATCTATAACCCTGGGCTCGTTGCGAGAAGCTTCCACCATGAAAGATGATCTCTTGCTTGCCCCAACGCCCACCACATCAGAAGGAACACCCATCTCCACCAATTCTCTCCGAGTTTGGGGCAGAACAGCAATGAACAAATGCAGAAGAGGAAAAGCAAATCCTGGACAGGCAATGGAAATTTACTGGCTCAAAGCTCTACCTCAAGCGAACAAAAAGTGCCGCCTTGCGCAGTAAAGTCCGACAACAAAACCGCTCGAAACTCCGCGTGGGCTGCGATTTGTCTCTTTAAAGAAGTCTGTCAAAATCGTGCACGATCGAGTCGCTGAAATCGCCAGGGAAGTGGAAACGAGCCGCAGGCTACTGTGCTCTCCTCCTCTGCCGCCGCTTGGGACCTTAAGGGTAGTGAGGAATCGCATTTGGACGGGCAAGGGGGAGAGTTATCGGGCTGGGGAATACGCACCAGCGACCTGGAAAAGCTGAGGTAGCTCTTCTTCTTCCTCTTCTTGTGTTCGGGGCTTTCCCAACAGAACCAAGTGGGACGGGGAAAGAAATCACTAGGGTGGTTCGGTTGATAAAAGAAGGAGCTTTCGTTGCTCTCGGCTGGGTGAAACCGAATGAAGAGGGGAGCTTTGGGAGTTATTTTCAGAGTAGTTCGGCACGGGCTGTTGGTGAGGAGTCGCCGTCCGAGCACTTCGAACACATTTCGAAGCCTTCAGGGAATCCCAACCTCACCTTTTCTTGACCCTACAATTGCCTAACACTTGGCAGCTCATCGGATTGCACTTTTTGCTGTCGACTGCACTTCCGCTTGTACATTCTTCATTTCTCGGCCACCGAGACTTCCTCTTATTCCTATTCAACCATCAACTTTGACGAGTAGGTGTTTGTGACGTCCAGAACATGATTTCATTCTTTAAAAAAAAAAAAATTAAAAAACATAAAAACAGTTTTTTTTTTTTTTTTGCTGAAGGTATCTTGAAAGAATAGAGTCAACCCAAGGCTTTTTACTGGCAGCAATAATTTTTTTTTTGCTGACATGAATATGACATCTATGTAGTGGCCAGCCTAAATGAGAAATTATTCTGCGGGGATGCCGAACGTCATCCAAATACCAATGAAAATGTGTCACTTCACCCCCTACTCGGTACCGCGGCTCGGTACTACTCGGTACCAAGCTCGGTATTGGATGACGTAGCGGCACCTGATTTGCCTATGAGCGGTAAGCTGTATCCGGTGTCCGCACAAAATAATCTCTCAGCCTAAAGAGTATAGTTAAAGGATTAAGTCAATTTACAATATGCTGTGCTTGGCCATGATTCTCCTTTCTCCATCTATATGCTTATATAATCTCTCTTATTGCTTCACTTCTCCAATTAACATAGAAACACATGGATCTCACATTTTGGCTCATATTATATGCTTCATTCCTTTTAATTATCTTATTCCCATGAAATCTTGCAATATCATCAACTTATAGTATAGGAGATGCTGTTGCTCTCATATCTTTCAAATCCCTCATCACATACGATCCAGATGGAGCACTTGCCTCTTGGGGAAATAACTCTCTTCACTTTTGCAATTGGCTAGGTGTGACTTGCAGTAATCAAAGTGGTAATGAACCCAGGGTCATCACAGCCTTAGAACTCATTGGCATTGATTTGGCTGGCTCAATATCTCCCTCTTTGGGAAACCTCGCCTTCCTCCAGAAGCTTCACATCTCCGAAACTCAAATATATGGATCCATTCCACATGAGCTTGGCTCTCTTTCTAATCTTCAGTTTCTTAATATAAGCCACAATTCACTTGCATGTGAATCTTTCCCAGTGCTCTCTTTTGGAAATTATTAGTTTAAAGTCCAATATGCTTGATGGTGAGATCCCCTCAAATCTTAGCCTTTGCACTATGCTTAAAGTCATTAATGTCAGTTCAAACAAACTTATTGGCACAATACCTGCTAGTTTTGGAGCTTTAAAAGGTTTAGAAGAGCTGTTGCTTCATGACAACAAGTTGGTAGCACATATGGAGGGAGATTGGATTTTTCTCACTGCTTTGACAAACTGTAGTAATTTACAATTTCTTAGATTGGGAAATAATAGATTGACAGGCCAGCTTCCTATACCAGTCACAAATCTTTCAGTGTATCTTAAATATTTAGATATGGAGAAAAACCAAATTTATGGAGGCATTCCTTTTGGAATTGAGAAGTTGGTCAATTTGCAAGTACTTTCCTTGAGAACCAATCATTTCAGTGGTGTTATTCCTCCATTTATTAGAGAACTTCTCAGTTTAGAAATATTTGATGTTAGAAATAATCAATTTTCTGGAGCAATTCCACCTTCCTTTTGCAATCTCACATCTCTTTTATATCTACAAATAGCTACCAACAACCTTGAAGGTGGTATTTTACCATGCATTGGCAACCTCACCTCTCTAATTGCATTAGATTTGAGTCAAATTAATCTTACAGGAGAGATTCCCTCTTCTTTAGGACATCTATTGAAACTTAAGCTATTTTCTCTCAGTTTGAATAACTTGTATGGAAACATACCACCATCTTTATGAAATATATGTTTCTTAGTTGTACTAGAACTAGGGAATAATAAGCTTAGTGGATGTAACCCATATTCTCTTTGGAACCTCACCTCTCTTATAGACTTGAGCATTGAAAATAATAATTTAATTGGTGTTTTACCAATGAAAACTCTTCCTTCTCTTAAATATATTCACCTTTCAAATAACAAGCTTCATGGGCCCATTACATCCTTCTTGTTCAACTCTTCTAGAATAGAATTACTTCAACTTTCTAAAAATTTATTTGATGGACCCATACATATTAATATAGGGAATTTAAAAAATCTATCCAAAGTATTATTCAGTGGAAATTTCTTGCAAGCAAGAGACATCAAAGAATGATCCTTCATTACGGCACTAACCAACTGTACTAATTTGAAGGAACTAGAGTTATTTTGGAATAAATTAGAAGGAATTTTACCACAAACAGTAATAAATCTATCAACAACATTGTCATATTTCAGATTAGACTGGAACAAAATATATGAAAACATACCTATAGATATAGGAAATCTCATTGGTCTTAACTTGTTAAGCCTAGGAAAAAATAATCTCTCGGGCACCATTCCTGTGGGGATTGAAAAGTTGAACTCATTAGAAGGATTAGATTTACATGGTAATAGACTTTCAGGTGAAATTCCATACAACATTGGCAACCTTTCAATTCTAGAAAAACTTTTTTAGATCACAATGATTTTAGTGGGAATATTCCTTCTAACCTTGGAAGTTGTAAACAACTAACACAGTTGCACCTTCAATTCAACAAGTTCATGGGAACCATACCAAAAGAAATCTTTAGCATCACTTCTCTATACCATGGTATTGACTTGTCAAACAACTTGTTGACTGGATTGCTCTCTATCGATGTTGGCCTCTTAGTAAATCTTGAATCTCTTGCTTTGTCGAGTAACAAATTATTAGGCCAAATTCCGAGCAATCTTGCTCAATGTGTGCAACTCAAATATCTTTTCATAGACAACAACTTGTTTCAAGGGCACATTCCATCATCTCTTAAATCATTAAAGAGCCTTGAGTTGTTTAATCTTTCTTATAACAATTTATCTGGAAAAAAACCCAAATTCTCAGAATCCCTTAAATATTTGGACATCTCTTACAATCAGCTTGAAGGAGAAGTTCCACAAATTGGTATTTTTTTGAACAGAAGTGCATTTTCAGTGTATGGAAATGATAAACTTTGTGGAGGTATTGTTGAATTAAAGCTACCACCGTGCCTTCAGAATAATAAAGCCTCGAGGAAGAATCAAACTTTAATTGTGCTAGTATCAACGATCATCCCAATAACTTGTATCATTCTATTATTTATCCTTTCAACATGGAAGAGGAGAAAGTCAAAAAGATTTCCTTCGATAGAGAGACTTGAGAAAGATCAGAATCATGTACATGTTTCTTATGCTGAGCTCCGAAGAGTGACTAATGGGTTCTCATCACATAATTTAATTGGAAGAGGAAGTTTTGGTTCTGTCTACATTGGAAATTTGGATCACAATTGGCAAAAAAGCATCGCTATAAAGGTTCTCAATCTCCAACAAAGAGGAGCCTCTAAAAGCTTTGAATTGGAATGCAAAGCATTGAGAAGTGTTCGACATAGAAATCTTGTAAGGATATTAACTTCATGCTCGAGTATTAACATGAAGGCAATGATTTCAAAGCCTTAGTTTTTGAGTACATGTCAAATGGCAATTTGGATAAATGGTTGCATCTACCATCAATATTTGACAATGATAGACCAAAAAAATTAACCATAATCCAAAGAATAAATATAATTATTGATGTAGCTTCCGCTATCGATTATCTTCATAATCAAGGACCTATACCAATTGTTCATTGTGATCTCAAGCCAAGTAATGTTCTCCTTGATGAAGACATGGTTGCACATATAAGTGACTTTGGTTTAGCAAGGCTCCTTATTGATACTACAAAACAATCCTCCCAAACTTCTACTAGCTCTATTGCATTGAAAGGAACCATCGGATATGCAGCCCCAGGTATCTATCTTCATGCACTTGGTAAAACAACTTTTATACCTTGTATTAATTATTTTCTCTAACATATGATTACAACTAGAATATGGGGCGGCCAACCACATTTCTGTTGAAGGAGATGTGTATAGCTTTGGAATAATTTTATTGGAGTTGTTTACTGGAAGGAGACCAATTGATGAAGTATTCAATGAAGGTCTCACCCTTCATCTATTTGTCAAGGCTTCTCTACCTGAAAGGGCAATGGATATTGTGGATCCTTATTTGATTTTACAGGAGGAAGATGATGAAGTTGGGGAAGGCCTTCGGCACATGAGAGTTGTAAGCAAGCCTGAATTGGACTGCATTGTCTCAATTCTTAAAGTTGGTCTTCATTGCATAGAGGAATCTCCAACAAAAAGAATACAAATAGCACAAGCTTTTAATGAATTATATGCGATAAGAAACATCTTCCTCAAGTCTTCAAATGACAGAACAACACATCTTTAGCATATTAAGTATGAAATTAAGTTTACTATTTTTGTCTCTTTTTTTTTTTTTTTGCTTAAGGTTATTTTGTTGAAATAGTTTGCTTAACATCTGAATTAATAAATCTTTCTCAAAGATTTTGGACCAAAGATGGATTTCTTCCAATATTACTAAAATCACCATATTCCATAGAAATGTTAAAAATTCCCATTGCACATCTACATGCTCATAGCAATAGAGGTAAAGGGCAGGAAGCTCTCATTCCCATTTAAAAAAAAAATTACATTTATTGCTGTTGGTGATTAGATTGAGCAAGCTTAAAACAAATTATAGCTTGACAAACTTTCAGCTTATGTTGAATCAATATTGAATCAACTTTTGAGATCAGATTGTTAATAATTTTCATGTATTTATTTCTCAGATTATCCATGACAAAAATGCAGAAAAGAAAATAATTTATTTTAATGAAGTACCACAATGAGCATCAAAGATGACTTTTGTGGAGTCATACCATTATTGTTATCAAGTTAAATAAACTCAATTTTAAGTAACCTGGTTCAATTTGGCTCAAAATTGAACTTTAATTAATTCTTTGAATAAATATAGATACTATACTATTTGATACATCATCTGAAAATTATCTTGATCGGGCACGAATCTCAAAGCAAAATCAAGTGGGAAACTTCCGAGATTAAAATCAGGAGCATCTGAACTCTGATTTCAGCAAACTTACAGTCGAACTGAGCGTCTCGGAAATACAAACCCAACGACACCGAATTCGACCCAATCCGAGCCCAAATGAGTCCAAATCAAGGACCCGAAGCGCTGTGTAAGGTTCAAACCACAATTTGGATTACCAAACAGCCTCCAAACATAACAAACTTATAGTCGAATCGAGCGGTTCGATGAGACGAATCCAACGAGCCCAAGATCACTGAATTCTGACATCACTACGACATTCAAATGTCCATCAAAAGGTTAATGATCAAGGGATTCAAGATCGGTCGTCCATCCAACCACTCCCAACTTACCCTTGATCCTCCACCTATTTACGAGCCATGCAATTCCCAATATCTATAAATAGAGCACCCTCTCCTCTTAAAAGAGGACCCCTAAGCCTAAGGAAAAAAGAGAGAAAGGAAAAAAAGAGAGAAATCGGATATCACTCTTGCTTCCTTGCCTCCTCGACCACCGTCGGAGTCTCGCCGGACCACCGCTAGTCCATCGCCGGACCACCGCTAGTCCACCGCCGGAGTCTCGCTGGACCACCACATGAGGCCCTCTCCTTCGCCGGACCACCACCTGAGGCCCTCGCCTTCGCCGGATCACCACCTAACGCCCTACGCTCCGCCAGACCTTTAGGCCCTCACCTTAGCCAGACCATCGTCGAAGACCCTCACCTTCGCCAGACCTTCACCTAAGGCTCTCGCCTTCGCCAGATCATCATCTAAGGCTCGGAGTTCTGCCAGACCCTCATCTAAGGCCCAGAGTTCTGCCAGACCTTCATTTAAGGCCCGGAGTTCTGCCAGACCATCATCTAAAGCTCGAAGTTCCGCCAGACCATTACCTGACAGCCGTACTTCTATTGTACAATTGTTACTTGTAATCTGATCACCCTCAGAGGCGAATCAGCCCATTGTAACCAACTCAAGTTTTAGTGAAATCTTTTCAACTGGACTAGGCCCTGTGGTTTTTCCCTTTTCAAGAGTTTTCCACGTAAAAAAACTTGTGTTCTCTGTGTGTGAGCTGGATATCCGTGCAATGCTAAGACGTAGTATTCTAACTCTTTCTCCACGTATATTCTAGCCCGCAACCCTATTAATTATACATATTTTTTAATATACATTTAATATTTTTATAAATACTCATTTATTATGAGATTTTGGGAAGAATAATATTATATTTAAGCACACAACCCATTTTGGTATGTTGGTTGGGAGTTTATACTACCAATTAAGAGGTCTTGAGTTTAAGTCTTGTGTATGTAATGTGTGTGTGAGTCTGCCTTAATTAGCTTAAATGTCAAAAAAAAAAAAAAACATTATATTTAAGCCAATCGAAGCAAACTCAAATCAATTTAGACTATGCAGTGGTGTTCAAAATTGGTTGAGTCGATTTCAAGTTGAGCCAATTTCGAAACAATAATGTGAAGGAGTTTCAAACTGCAAGCTTTTTAAGTAGCCTTAATCTCATGTAAGAATTTTCTTTGATTCCGTCTACATTGGGAAAAAGCATCACCATAAAAGTTCTTGATACATCATCAAAATTGCCTTCTAGTATGAATCTCATTGCATATTAAATTCAGGGCCATCAAAATTCTAATTATTACCAACTTATAGTTGAATTAAACATTTCAAAGAGATGAACCCATTGATATCAAAAGTGAACTGATCAAAGTTCATATGAGTTTGGATTAAGCACTTGAAGTATAGTTCAAAACTTCAGGATATTAATTATACGACCAACTAATCTCTAAATTTTGCATGCTTATAGTCAAATCTAGTGTCTTGATGAGATGACATGAGTTAAGATCACTTAATTTTGACATCATTAAGGCACTTAAAAGTTGAAGGAAAGATCTATGATCAAGATTAGCTAAGGGTTTGATTATATTTAAAAGGTATATCAATATCGAAATATTATAATAGGCCTCCAACCTTTAAATCAAGGGGAGATAAGCTTAGCTTGCGTTTCAAGAGGGCTCAAAGATTCTAATAATATTAGAGCTTCACCCGAGCATCATTAAATGTCGGACCATCATTATCAGGAAACCGTCTAATTGCTATTATCGAACCATTGCCCCTGTCAACTCAATTTTTAAATAGAGTCGACTCGATCTCATTAAAAAAAATGATATTTCAACTTAAATCTTAGCCCAACAATATGATTGATTCGAATTTGACTCAATTTTGGCTCGATTCAACTACAACTTTAATTGGTTACATTGAATTAATCAATTCACTTTAATTGATTTATTTTATTTGATTTAATATTAATTTCATCAAATCAAATTTAAATGTATTAAATTAATTCAATAGAGTTGAGTTGACTCGAATCAAACGGAGTTATCAAATACATCAAATGGGAGTTACACACCAAGTGAGTGCTCTGCTAGGGTTTTTCCTCCCCGGCTTTTCTTTCCCGCCACCTTCTTCCTTTCCTCCCGCCTCCGTGCGGGGAGGGGCCGGCTCCCCCTCCCCTCCCTACTGTTTCCATGGATTTGCATGCGGGTTTCCCCCCCTTACCTGGAGCAGCTTCGGCTCCCTCGCGTGTGCTCCCCTTTCTCGGGGGGGCTAGTTTTGCCTCTAACCTCACAAAAGATGATCCGGTTGCTGGGAACTTTAACCTTTCCTTTGTTCCTCTGGTTGGTAAAGTTCCTTTCTCTGCTGCTGAACTGGATGTGGGTATTCCTGACTGGAGCTCCTCTCTGGTTGGGTACTCTATTGGGCCACGTCCTACGTACCTAAGCCTTCTCAACGTTGTGAAACGTGCATGGAATCCTAAAGGAAGTGTTGAGCTTCTTTCCCTGAATGACGGTTTTTTTCGATTCAAGTTCTCTTCTCCTGAAGATTATCAAGTGGCTTGGTCGGGGGGCCCCTGGTTCTTCTTTGGGCGGCCTTTCATCCTGCAGCAGTGGATGGCCAAGTTCAAGCCAAAATGAGATGAGTTTTCTTCCATCCCTTTATGGATAAAAATTGTTGATTTACCTCTGGTTGTGTGGAATCCGGCTGGGATTTCCAAAATTGCCATCTTTGTGGGTCATCCTCTGGCTATGGATGCCCTCACGGCCCGGAAAACTCGTCTCACTTTTGCTAGAGTGTGTGTCATGGTTTCCAACACATCGACTCTACCTGACGAAATCCCCATCTCTCTGGACGGGGATGATTTTAATCTGAAAGTTCTCTACGACTGGAAGCCCTCTCCTTGTGCCGGGTGCGGCTCGATTGTTCACCCTTCCTCCCTCTGTCATATCAATCCTCAGCCCAAAGTCCCTCAGACCCGTGGACGGAGCACTTCCCGTGCGCGTTCCTCCAGACCTCCTCTCCATGCTACTAGACCTCCGATACTCCCTCCTCCTCCTCCCACACCCTCCCTGGCCAATAACCTGAACAATACCCCCACTAACCAGACGCTTATCCCTCCCCCTCCCCCTACCACTGCTAATCCTATCCATACCACCTCCAACATCCCCTCATCCTCCACTTCCA
>NW_021320121.1:14626-16032 GCF_001605985.2 Dendrobium catenatum | reverse complement strand
CAAAACATACGAATTACAAACACAAAATAACATATTAATATGCAGTTGAAATGAATATTTTTTATCTTATAATGTATGTATTTATAGTATGCATTACCAGGCATTGAAGTTTATGACTTTCATGACATTAATGATGTTTATTTTTATCCACACCTATATATATATATATATATATATATAATTTCAAATAGCAAATAATCATAAGATCACAATACAATCTTAGTATATTAATTAAAATGCAAGATATTTTTTATAAAATGTTAGAATCCATTTGATATATTTAAAGAGAAACAAACACAAGGCTTGATACGTCACTAAAAACCACATTGATCAAGCATGAATCTCAAAGCATATTTGAATTGGAAACTTTCAAAATTAAATTTGGGAGCATCAAAACTTATATTACAACAAACATACACTGAAACTGAATATCTCGACAAGACGAACCTAATAACACTAAATTGATCTAATCCGAGTCTAAATGAGCTTGAATCAAGAGGCTGAAGCATACTTAAAAGCTTCAATACATTAATTAAGTAATAAAATGATCTCCAAATATGACATGCTTATAGTAGATTAGAGCGGCTTGATGAGACAAATCCAATGAGCCCAATATCACTTAATTCTGACAACATTAAGACACTTAAATTCTTGATGAAAGCTCTACGATTGAAGGAATCAATATGGACCATCTGATGGAGCACTCTTAATTTATCCTAAACTTTTTACAGATTTACAGAGTATGCCACTCTCAAAAACCTATAAATAGACTCTTATTTTTCACATGAAGGGAATGAATAAGATAGAGAGATCTAGAAAGAGCTCTTTTGTATTTCCAACCATCAACATCGACGACCACTAGCTATTGACGCCGACAACCACCATCCTCATTGAGGATCAACACTAGAAATCTCTATCATCTCTAGAGTATAAACAATATTTAACCTTGTTGCTGGATATAAAAGTCTATATGCGAATATTTGTAATCCCTATTCGAAAAATTAAACTATATTGTTGGGTATAAAAGTCCATCTATGGACATCTATAATCCCTATTGAGGAAATCAGATATTTTTATTGGGAATTAACCGTCACACTTGATTTTCTATATTCTTCCTCTTCTCCAAAAATGAAAGAGGGAAGTTTTTTGTATCACTTATTATCTAATGATTTTTTTTCCTTTTCGAATTTTACACGTAAAAAAGCATAAAGTCCTACTACTTTTATCTATTTATGAGAAATGTTTTTA
The DNA here is from genome assembly GCF_001605985.2 of Dendrobium catenatum. Lineage (NCBI taxonomy): Eukaryota > Viridiplantae > Streptophyta > Magnoliopsida > Asparagales > Orchidaceae > Dendrobium > Dendrobium catenatum. The sequence goes on along the minus strand of NW_021320121.1, from coordinate 14,784 downwards.
CAATGTTAAGACATAAAATATATATATTCTACTGATTCAAAATTTTTAACATATAATAATGCTATTTGCTAGTTTCAAGATTATAAGAAAGTCATTAAAGCAAACAAATTCTTGTACACAAGCAAAAAAAAATTATACATAATATATATATATATATA
>NW_021320121.1:7715-10906 GCF_001605985.2 Dendrobium catenatum | reverse complement strand
CCACAAACAACACTTCATTTCTCCCCCCATTTCCACAACATAAACAGAGGAATGCCGCATTGGCAACATATATGTACAATATGCAAGATGATATATAAATATATAAAACATGCACATTTATGATAGTTTCAATAGTGCACGAGGTATAATTTGCATACAAGTCTCATCCATTCGGGTCAACCAATTAAGGAATTTGTTTGGGTCATGGACTCCATCATAGTTAGGGGAATCTACTTTAACTTTCTTGATGGGTTCAAGTAAGGTCTCTTGATTCTTTGGGCAGTCATTTTTATGATATATATATATATATATATATCTCATCCTCCATTGACAAAATTGAATGGCTAAGATTTAAAAATCAACTTTTAGCCACTTTCTACATTATAGTTACCTTTAGCTATTTTAAATTTTAGCCATTTAAATTTGTTAATGGAGGATAAAGCTATGCTAGGATAAGTGACTTTGGAGCATTAGCATACATTGATTGTATAAACTTTTAGGCATGAGAGCAATACGAGAGTGTGAATATTAATTCTTTTTTTCTTTACATGTTATAATTAATTTTGAATTTGGTTTCAAATGAAGGGCTCTGCTTAGTATGATCATTTTATCATTGTCGCCTATCAGTTGTGTTATAGTATTTAATTTAAGGTGTTTCAATATTTAACTTAGGTACATTTTGTCTTATAAAAAAGAAATGATGATGATTTATGAAGTTACATGTTTTTTTTATTTTTGGCACTAAGCATATAGGAATATAAATGAATCATCTATAAATGGAAAATGGATTCATGCATAAGAGATGTAAATAATGCATCATAGACATGTATGCATTTTAAATCCTTGAAATGTAGGACTTTTCATGCTATAGGTTCTTTTTTTTTTTAAATTTGTGTAACCGAAAAAAAAATATTTTTAACTATACTATGATGCGTAACATGTTGAGCTATATGGTTTTCCTAAGGCAAATTTAGGACGCGATGCATTTACACAAAGGATCAAATTCATAATCCATCATAGAGAACTTTACTACTTTTGATGTAAATGGGAAAACATATAAAATATGGTCCACATGATAATTTAAAAATCTTCTAAACCTAAAATTTAATAGAAAATTGAGATTAAGATAAAATTGTGCAATGATTGATATTTATATTGCAAGAATGAAAAATATATTTTACCAGATTTTATTAAATCTCAGTTACACTTCCAAAACAACAACAAAGTATATAAATGAAAAGATAACGATAAAAATAACCAAATAGAAGGTACACCTTGACAAAGCCCGTAGACATCCTATTTAGGGCGCCACACCAAAAGTTGTTGTCAAGGCTTGCACTATACTTGAAAAATTCACACTTAGCGCATTGGGAGGTATCTCAAATTTATCGAGCTAAGTTTAAATTTTACATTCCCGTAGTCATCCTATTTATGATGGAAATTATACTCATAATTGTTAATATTTCAAAAAAAAAAAAAAAAAAGGTTAATATTTTCAAAATCTTAAAGTCCACCTAAAATCTACTTGTTCTCAATTCCGAACAAATCGCAATATTTGTTTTCAACAATAGTAGCTAGTCCAGCTCGCTTAGTAGTTTTCAGATCCTACAATGTTCAAATTGTAGTTTGAAGGAAACCAGCCAAGACCTGATCTCTGGTATATTAGGTTTGCTATATTAAGAAAATTGCGATGCGAGGAGAATTGATAGCAACATATAAGGAAATTTCTTGTAAGGATTAAGGAATGCATGGAACTCATGAACTGCATGTATTTTATCGACACCAATAGCAACAATGAAACAATTGCAAGCTAAGGTATAGTGTAAAATCATATATAGGAGGAAACGAATTAACCATCAATCAAGGAAACAAGCAATCAATTGTTATTAGCAAGGACCGCTTTTAGTAACTGTGCCAAATTCACCAAATTAGCAATCATTGCAATAATAACACAAAGGTAGTAACATTCCAAATCAGTGGTGGGGCTAGAAACTATGAAGCATGAACATAGAGCCACAAACACGTTGCGATACAAACATATTGACATTGCATAGCTGCAAAAAGTAGGACAAGATGTGCCATGTTATATTTTTTGAATTATTAATATGGAATTTTATAATTTATACTATTCTCTACTAAGGGCATCACAAAATGAAGTATATTACTCTATTTCAAACATCACATATACTTCATAAAGGAAACTTTATTATGATTAAAGAAAGAACACTATTTATTACATGTTGTAATTGCTCGGCTTTGTGAAATATGTCTTCGACTTGATGGGAGTGTGATTGATGGTGGAAAGCTTCAAAACGGAACAACTGATGAAACTTGCGAGTAAGCTGCATCTTCAGCTTAGTATCATGGCGTGGAAGCGAGTTGAGATGCAACACGAGGACGATTGTAGGTGAGAAGCAAGAACGAGTTAGCGAAGGAGGATGTCTGAGGCATGCTTCATCCACTTTGAGATATGAAGAGGAGAATTAGGGCAAATCTTTTATTTCTTATGAGTCTTATATATCTTGTGAATCTTGAATTTGAAGCGCCGTGTATCTCACAAATACGATGTGTCTAGTTGTTTCAAGAAAGCATGCCTGTCCTATGTCTTGCCATATCAACCAGGTATTGGAACTCAATTTTTCTATTAAGAAACTGCACAATATCTATCATGTAAAACACGTGGCAGGGCTTTTCGAAGCCATGTTTGTTTTCAACATGGATGCGAAAGCTATTTGAAAGTGTCCATGCTTCATAAGGCAGAATTAAGGAATTGTTTATGCTAACATGGAATAAAAAATAGTTGAATTAAGCAATTGGATGACGATAAGAGTTTCATATTTGCATTACACTACCATGTAAATTCCATACTTTGAGCTCAGATTTTTAAGAGGCAAAAGAATGGATATTGAGCAAATGGCCAAAGGAAATTAATGAGATAGTAACTTTTGTTTATTTTTTTTAACTATTCTAGTTGAAGTATATAAAATTTTAATACACATGCATTATAAACATCTTTTAATTGTCTGCGAGGTGCATGCAAGAAACATCCGTACTTTTTTGTTATAAAATGTATGTTATGTCATAAATTCATCATGTTATCATTTATTTTAAGCATTCACATCACAAATTTAGGATTTAAACTTTGGTATTCGGATAGGAGTCATACTAGAAATGGTGTAGGTGTTATTATA
>NW_021320121.1:2336-3284 GCF_001605985.2 Dendrobium catenatum | reverse complement strand
GGGGGGGGGGGGGGCTTTAAATAGCCCATACAATGAGAAAATAAAAAGTACTACAATGCTCCTAGGGCTTACACATACCCAAGCCCTTAAGTAATGACAAAAAAAGGGAAAAGCATAATAAACTTCATAAAATAAAAAATAATACATCAATCGTAAATATGAAAATCAAAAGTAGCGTGATGTAATTGTGGCCGTAGATCGACGACCACGCCTCTAGTAGATTTTCCATGTCTTGATGTCCTCATCAGCGCACTTCCTACTTTCGGGATTGGATGTTAGAGTAGCTATTTCTAAAAGTTTTTTGTCTATTTATTAGGAAAGTTAAACTCCCTACTGTTTATTTTTCCAATGTGAAAGAATTCGTAGTTTAAGTGATGTGATGGTTGTTGGCTAAGGCAAGGGTCTTTAACATTATTCGTTAAAAAATATGGAGAGGACATGCCGATTTTAGCTGTTGTGGACGCGTGCAAAAACATATTTGATATGTTGCAAGTGCTAGATTGGCATTGGTGGGGGCATGTTTCCGTGAATTCTACAGTTCAACTAATATGTAGCTATTGCTAATAGCATGTGTTTGAGAGCGATGTGGGTGCATCTCTCTCTTTTTAATGATTTAGATTGTGGGGATGGGACAATGTAATTAAGTTTATTGGAATTTTCAAATTAAAATTAAAATTAAAATTGGGATTAACTTGAATCTAAATTGAGATTGATCCTTTGCTAAGCTTATTTACTAGCCTATTTTATGATGAGTCTATTAATAATAGTTTGAGTCATGTAATTTATATCTTTGGTTCGAAGAAAATATCTGAAATTTAATTTCAATCTTATGAGTGCAAGTTGATATGAGATTCTTTCAAGTGTGGTACAAGTGCAACAATTTGATTAAGGGGAAAATATTTCATTGAACTAGCACGGTTTTTAAAAAAAAAAAAAAAAAAAAAAAAA
>NW_021320121.1:0-2194 GCF_001605985.2 Dendrobium catenatum | reverse complement strand
GGAGTCACAGGAGAGGATTGCAGAGCAGTTTCCTGCTTTCCACCTTGAGGACAAGGTGGTACTTTGGGAGGGGGGTAATGTTAGGCCGGTCCAGCCTGGACGGGCCCAACCTGGACCGGCTCAGCCAGTCCGGGTCTTCTCCAGGCGGAAACGGAACAGGGGGAGGCGGAAGAGGGAAAGGGCCAAGGGGTGGGGTCCACTTGCAATTCAAACATGGTTTAAGTGTTTTTGGAGGGAGAAGGAAGGGTAGAGAGGTCCTTTTGCTTTTGTTTTGAATTAGATTGTATTAAGAGGGAGTTAACCTAGGTTTGAGTTTTTCATGTGGATTTTAAATGTGATTTGGGAGAGAGCTAGTTTTTCTTTTGGGCTCTAGGCTACGGCTAGAGATTTGGAGAGTTATTCCTTCCTCTCGAATCGAAGGAAACTTGTATCTTTCTTGTCTTTTGCATCGACTAGTGAAATCCAATCGTTTGCTATTATTTTTTCCTATTTTCCCTACGAGTTCTCTCAGATTTTTCCACTGTTTTTGTGTTTGGTGGCTGTATGAGAAAACAGCGGATTTGTTGCGATTTGGCTTAGATCCGATAGGAATCACTTGAAATACTCAAGTGGTACCTATCAGCGACATGTTTTTGTGAGTGACCATGATGATAAAAAATTGCGAGTTATAATCCCGCGAAGACAGAATCACAAGCAAGGTGACGTGCGGACGTGCTAGACATCCAAAGATGGAGACGTGAGTGACATCCACAAGGAGTCAGAGAAACGATTAATGCTAGATTTGTTTACCTTCATATGATTTTAACTATTTGTTCAACAAGATAAAAATAAATTGTAATCTTAGGAAATATTTGTTCAGCTAGATAGATTTGCTTGGTAATGAAATTCTTATTTGATTTTATACTAGAAAGGGTTTTGGAGTTTTGAACAATCTTTTATTTAAATTTTGCTTAAAAATTCTATTCTTTATTAATTATTCATTATTATTATTTAGTAGATTAATTTTTATTTTGAATTTTATATTTGTTATAATTTTATTAAATAATAAAATAGAGCAACATAGTAATGTAATCTCAGATACCTTTGCATTACCTAAAATACTCTTATATTTAACTTTGGTGTGAACTTTAATGGTTATTTTAGGTCCTAGGATTAAATTGGATCAATTTTCAGTAGTTGGGGGACTAAATTGGGCAGTGCGAAACTCGGGGACCAAAATGAGCAACTTAATATCTATTTAGGTATGCATCTCCATGTACTTGCATACTTAGACTTATACACAGTTACACACACAACATACTAAACTATACAATAGATATATCACTTCCTAGGTCAGAAGTGAGTTCTGACTTTCCCATAAGCTGGCCGAAGACATGGCCATGAACCATATGCTAGCTTGGGTATATTGAATGGTTCTAGTCGTGGTGGAACAGGATGGCTGATATGGTGTGATGAATGATTTCATAATACTGATGACATGGATGCATGTTTGTTTTCTCAATTACTTCCTAGTCTGAATTGCTCTACGATCTGAATTACTCCTGATGCGGACATCCAATCATGAAGATTTTCAAAGGAGGAGAAGACAATCGACGGCCGAGATCATTCTACCTTATCTTAATTTGTTATTTGTAATTTTTATTTTTATTATAAATTTGCCCTTTTTACCTTTAAGAGGGTCATCCTGTGTAAGCCCTAGGGGCATATATGTCTTGTTTTAGTTTCTTAGACCTATATATAGAGGCCCTTGCTTGTGTAATATAATGATGAATTATGAAGAAAAGAAATTTTGTTTGCACTTATGTTCTTTGGAGAGAACTTGGGTGAGATTGTTATGGGAGGGAATCAGAGTTTCCACCAGCCGCAGGATGGGTTCGGGCTCGTGGCTTGAAGTCCCTAGGAGAACGGCAACGTATTACCCATCAGCTGCAGGATGTGTTCGGGCTCACGGTTGTATCTTTCTTTCCCTAAATCATTTTCTCCTCCTCCCTTGACCGCTGGCCAAAATCCCCCACTTGCCATCGGCCGATTCTCCCACAAACCCCTCCAAAGCCACAAGCCTCCTCCAATCTATCCATATCAACCGCTGGTCATAAACCACTCCACCACCATCTCCTAGTCAGCCACCCCATCTCCTCCCATCCTCCTAGCCGCCGACCACCCCCATCCCTTTTTTCCTCTTAATGATGATTTC
>NW_021320120.1:7218-10505 GCF_001605985.2 Dendrobium catenatum | reverse complement strand
GTTGTGAAAGTTAATTTTGAGTTGGGATACATAGGTCTAAAGCTTGGGTAGTTTACCACGAAGAATCCAAGGGGTTTGAAGAAAAGAAGTCCAAAGAAGAACAAGACTGAAGACTTGAAGATTGAGAGTATCCCACTCAAAATAACTTGAGTCATTATTAGGCTTAGAATCCGGGTTGTTGTCAGTGGTTCCCGGCCACTCTACTTTCTGCAAGACCCTGGTTTGTAACAAGCAAGGCAATTCTTCCTATGAACATTTATTAATTAGTTAATTTATATTTAATGTGTTGAATTGATTGCCTTTAGGATTACCTGCTTTTCTTAGATTTTTGGCGATTGTGTGCCTCTTTTGTTTTCACCTGGATACGTGAGACTCGTGAGGGTGTGAAAATTTTCTACTCAAAATCTTAAATGTCTAAAATTTTAGTGAGTCTAAATAACATAAAAAGATAACGAATCTAGGGAATTAGCCGGGGATCGACCCCAGGGTCGCATGCATATTTCTGCATTACACTTTCCTTGCTTTAGACCCTTCCCCGCCTGCGGGTAGAGTTTGGATAGTCTGACCTATGAGGACTAGGTGCCAGACCTGGGGAAGTCCAGTCTTCTAAAAAATTATTTTATAAGCCTGTTTTTAAAATTTCAAGCATATTTAATTTGGAAGTTGTCGACCAGCATGCATTTCCTTAGATACAAATTAAAAGAGTCAAAATTTTAATTGCATCAGTTTTAGCATTTTAGCACCCAACATAAGTCAAAGGGGCCAATTAGGAAAATCTCTAGATGTCGGCCCCAACTCTCCAAAACTTTAAATACAACGTCCCAACCACTCTTTCATAAAAGACCGGACTCATCTCTGTTAAATTGATTAGGTGGTTAGCTGGCTCCCCAATCCAGGCTGGGGTAAGTCCAGGCATTGCACTACATTAGTTAGGTTCGAACGACTATGGTCCAGTGTCCAAATTAGACTTAGGATCCGAGGCAGATTTTTTATTAGAAGACCCCAAATTTTGGGAATATAATCCCAAATTTCTAATAAAATGCTTAACTCTAATTAAAGCTTCATTTCAATCCTAAAATATAAAGCCCAACACTTAGATTAAGTTGGGACACTTCCGGATGGTTCTGGAATCTCAAAGTGTCCCCTACCTCTCTTCCCTCGATTCTGTTAATAAATGTTCAATTTTGATCCATTCCCTCTTGATTTTCCAAAAATCCCATTCATTTTTTGATATCACTCCTTGAAAATCTAACAAAATTTCGTCACTATTTTAATCGAGAGTTTTCGTAGGGGACTCTGTCTCCCTACGATGTAATTAACTACGAGGGCCTGCGCTCGTAGGAGATTTGGAACCACACGCACCTCATTTCAAAATTAATCTTTTTAAAATCTTCTTAGATTTCTTTGGGAAAAGTTAAAGAATGATCGTCGTTATTACATTAGAAGAATTATCATTGAAAAGTGTTATCTCCCTTTGGGGAGATACATCCTTCTTTGATAAGGCTTTGGATGTGAATTCGACGATCATACTTCTTGAATATCATAACTGGATATTTATTTAAACTTTACCTTATTTCCTTGGGGCCATACAAAGTTCTCCTTAGAATCTAGTCATGATATTCAAGATGAGTTTCACAATTCTAAGTTTGAACACCATTATAAAATTTTATTTTCGTCCTTCGGGGTGATATACTTTTTCTACCAAGTTGATTCGACCTCAGAATTAGAATTCAATCCAAATTTTAAAATTCCTAAAGAAAACTAATAATTTTTCAAAACCTATTTTCAAAATTCCACCAACATGAGGCATTTTTCATTCATGAGGCGAGGCATAAGTCTCAAGGCATTTTGAGGCATAAGCCTCAAATCAAAAAATTGCATAAACATAAAATGATAAATTTTTTATATACTAATGAGTGAATAATATAAAACATAAAAAAATATAAGATATGAAGCGAAATCAAAATACCTCAATAATAAGACAACATGAAATATAGTTCAACTCAAAATTCAATCTTTTCCAAATCCCAATATTCTTTTCATTAACATATAATTCCAATTTTCAAAAATAAATAGCAATGACATATCACATAAGAATTCATAAGTCATCAGCACACTCATCACTAAGGGGTTATTCATTTGAATTCATTTGAATCATGATTATAATGAACTGCTTTCTCCCCTTCCTCCTCTCCTATAGAGTCCAATGTCGGGCATTTACTTCATGATTTATGTAAGTTTTAATATATATAGCGTAAGGCGAGGCGAGCCTCAACCAAGTTGAGGCGCAAGCCTCATAAAAAAACTCGATGAGTTTTTTACTGGAATTGTGCAAATGCGGGCCTCAAGATGAGCCTCATATTACACAATTTTAGACCATGCACTTCACTATCATTTTTAGATCTGGATCCACTGCTAGTAGAAGAATTCTTCATATATGTCATTTTATCTAACACTTGTGATATCAATTACACAATATCTTGAAGTTCTTTAGATTTGTTTCTTTCATTCATTCTTGTTTCTATATTTGGCCGGGATGACTGACCAGTCATTCTTTCTGGTAACTCTTCAGACTTAACTATAAGTATGCATATAGATAATTTATATAATACATATACTCATGGTAATAAACATAATCATTCAAAGTGATAAATAAGCAAGCATGCTATTGTATTGAAAAGAATGCACAATTCCGATAAAACTTGATTCAACTTATAGCTCTGTATATATCATATTCATTATATCTCATCCTACTTCTAAATCCAATTATATTTCCATTTTATCTTGATTTGGCTCTGATAACAATCTTTGTCACACCCCAATGTAACCTATCCCTTAAAAGTCAATCTGGAGTATAACAAAGAAGAAAAATCTAAATCGATTCCTTCATACTAACACCCATTCCGAGCCACCACTTTCAGAATAGAGTGAGCAAAAGAAATCTATTTAGACTCTCCTAACTTGCCAACTTATCTAATTTTTAATAATAATTAAAAGCATATAATGTCTCTTAATGAACATTAAATATAATTAAAGTAAATACAGAGCTCTACTAAAATTTTTAAAATTCATTCACATACTCAAAAATCTGTACATGTAGCATTCAGATCTTGTTTTAGATCTCTTTACACACCCAAAATGTATTTACACCAAAAGAACGGTCACATCTTTTTATTACCCCAAGGGCTCCTTCCCCTTTCCTTCAGTACAACCACTGCTAATGAGCTATGCCCAATGAAATACACAAGCAATTTATAAGAAATAATAATAAATAAATAAGAAATGCT
>NW_021320120.1:0-3505 GCF_001605985.2 Dendrobium catenatum | reverse complement strand
GGCAGTTATGTAATTATGCATGCTATGAGTGCGTTGTGAACAATTATATATGTAGGAAAGTAAAGACAGGAAAGTAAAGTACACGACCCTCACTTTATTCACTTTGCGCTCTGGTGTACAGATAGAAATAAATATGCATGCTATGCAATATAGAAAAGTAAGCAAACACACATAGGTGCCCTCTAGGCAAGACACCCGCAAACAAACCACAACAAACCACCGGCCTAACCTAGGTTAAAGTTGGTAGTCCTAGCAAGCATTTAAGTATGTGAAAGAGGTCGTGTGGCTCGGATATATCTTATAGGAATTATTGTTCAAATTGCATGTATTATTAGGATTTATTTATTAAAGGTCAGATGGGAATTTGATTAAAGTTTAAGTGGAGTATATTTGAATTTTTAAATTATTCCAATTTTAGGATGTTAGGGTTATTTAATTTAGTTTTAAAGAACTTATAGATTGATAACTCCCTAACTGCAGAAAGTCATCAATTTATAAGTCCTAGGACTTTCAAAATAAACACCCATCTTATATGGAAGTCAGGTATTCATCTTAGAGTGCCTAAAATTTTATTAGAGAGAGAGGGACATTATGAATACAATACTACGTGCCCTCCCGAAGGAATCTAGCATGACGTATAAGGTCGGTATATTATTAATTTGTTTGAAATCCCTTAATCTGAATGTGTTAGTGCCTTCCTAAAAGGAGTCATGCATAACATATGGAGGAATTCTTTGTTATTTAAGTATGTTAAAAGGCCCTTTAAATCACAATGCCTAAATCCCTACAAATGGAATCAAGCTTTAGGCATAAGGGCCTTAATTCATTTAATCTAAATTAATTATCAAATTTGATTAATTAAGATGAATCTTAATCATTCAAATTATCAAACTAATTTAGTTTAGATGAATTAGAATTTTAATTTAAATTATAGATGAATTTTATTGTAATATTTAGAATTTTTTAGAATTTCTAATTATTTATTAGATTATTAAGGAATATTATTATTAGAAAATTATTTAATATTAAAACTAATACATTTCTGGTTTGATTTGATTTTTATTTCATATTTTTGGTATTTATTGGAATTTATATGAATTTTAATGTATTTATTTAGTTAATATTTAATTAAGGGTTGATTTAGATTTAATGAGATTTAAGCCTTTATTTTGAATTTTAAGGATTTTAAGTTTGATTTTGAATTGATTGAAATTGATTGAGATTGATTTTTAGATTTTAGGAATTTTATTTGATTTATTTGGAGTTTATCAAAATAAAATAAAAAGATCCTTAATGAAGGATCTCCTAAATCTACTAGTTATTATAAGATTGATTAATGTCCAAATGAGATGTATTAAATCAAGGGTTGTGACACTAGTTTTCTATGTTTGAGTTTCATCCCAAAAGGAATGTGTGTAGTTCTCTTTAGATTTGATCTAAGTTAACTAAGACACTATCCTTAATTATTATTTAAATGTCACTAAGTTGTAGGATAGCAATCAAGTTCTTCTAACCCTTTAAATACACACATTGCAATCACACCAATCATGAACAAGTGTACTAAATCTAAGAAGGAATTAATGCAATGAATTAATGGAGATTATATCTAAAACTTGCTTTGATTTTGTTTAAAGATCTATCAAATAAGCAATCATATCCTTGGGTTAACTCAATGATATTATAATGTATGAAGGATACAATATAGCATCATTTGAGTTTATATGAAATTAAGTCATTGAGGATTTAGAAGACAATCAAGAAGAAATGGAAATTTTGATTAGAATAAATGTCCTCTAAATACCCAATGAAGATTACATGTACTTGAATATAATTACTTATTGATATCTTAAAGTGCATACATAGAACAACTGAAAGATCATTTAATTAATAATGAATTCTCTCCTAAAATGTTTAGGTTAAATCATAACCTGCTTAAAAGAGAGTCCAAATAAGAATTCAATGAAATTCCAAAAGATCCTATATAAGGACACTTATGATGCATTCAAATCTCTTAATCATGCCATTTAAGATTGAATGATGTTTTTTTTTTTTAAACAAAAAATTTATTTACTTTGAAATTTAATTAAAATACAAAAAAAATAAAATTAAAGAAAATTAGGGTTTAAAATATAACTTTCAAAATAATGAAAACTAGGCTATGATTTTATTTTTAGAAAATAGGAAATTTTATTCCGAGAAAAAAGAGTGGTTGTGTGCAAATGTTGGCTAAGTATTTTATTTTATATGATTTTTTGAAGTTCTGGCTTTAAATATAATTAAAATAAATCTTTTAAAACGGAATTTACACATGGTGGCGGTTGAGTGGTCCATGCGAACAGCGGCGGTCAAGTGGGCCAACTCACTTAAATGAGTCAGCACGGGTGCAGTGCCGTCTAATTTCCACAATTTTAAGTCGATGGCCAGGATTGAATCCCGTTGCTTGATCTCATTTAAGAGATCGAATCGCGAAGAGAGGCCCCGCGGTTTGGAGTAAACGGACGGGATGCAGCTGGATCAGATCAGTATATCTTATGGCTTGAACGGATCAAAACCAAATAAAAGAAGGGTTGAATCATGGTCGTTGGAATCAAACAGATAAAACCAACAACTATGATTTCGTCTTCTTCATTTTACCACCATGAATCCTAGTCTTGATTTTTATTTTTAAACTTCTTATACAGTCCATTAAATGGCATAATATTTGAGATCTAGATGATGGTGAACGAGAAGAATAATGGGGAAAACTTTTTATGCCTTGAAATGCCCTATATGGATGCCTATTTAGAAACCTATGTAAGAATCTAGGGTTTAGGATTTACCGAACTAGGATCGATAAAATGAGTTGATTAGGATCTCTCTGAACTTGTGGACTGTCCTAGCTCCATTCTCTTGAAGAGCTCAAGACTGGAGGACGCTTCTACAGGGAGTTGAAGTAGCTTGGACGGTGCAGCTCACGGTTCTCCGCTCCTCTCATCGCGGGCAGCCTCCAAACAGTGGAAAAATATTAGGGAAAGGTAGAAGGAGACTTGGGGAGGCAAAACGAAAAACTATTCCTCTGGGATCATCACTGGAATGAAAGTTGGAGCTCACTTATCCATTCCGTCCCACTTTCCTTATTCAACGATTTGGAGGGAAAATGGAGGGCTGGGATGCCTCAGAGCCAATGCATGGATGGAGGACACCTAGATCGGGTTGGTATGAGCAGGGGAAAGGACTGTATGGAGGTGGATGAGCTGGCCACTCCTTTGTTTGTCCTCACGTAGGAGGGAACATCCAAGCTGGCTGGGCTTGAACCAAGACCTGGACTGTATCAGGCTAACTTCCAGGAAGCTTCTGGAGTCGAGTTCAGGGGCTGGACAGGCCTAGCTTAGGCTAGTCTAAGCATAGTGGGTTGGGTTGACCACTAGAACTCAATCAAGCTCTAGTTGACTGTTTGACCAGTCAAGGAGGGTCAAGGCCGTTGAGTTGTCATCAAGGCAGGTCCTAGAACCTCTTCAAATGGCTG
>NW_021320119.1:6828-11688 GCF_001605985.2 Dendrobium catenatum | reverse complement strand
AAAGTCACAATCAACAAATTAGATCTATCATTACTAATTTAACACCTAATAAATAGAAAATTTAGATCTTCTCAAATGATTACAACATTACCTCTTGCATATGTCTAAATTACTACCTAAATCATACAATATATTAAAAACTCTCGCAAATATCTAGTGAGAACAAATAATCAAAGAAAAATGTTAAAGATTACCTTAAATTCATGATTTTTCTTCTACTCACACGAAACATAGGGCAGCCGGTGTGAGATCCGGAGGGAGATCGACGGCGACAAGAGACAGCAGAGGTTGACCGAGCGAGAGGCGGCTAGTGTGGGGTTGGCGGTCGGAGTTACTTCGTCGGCGGTGACAAACCGAGCTAAATCGAGCGAGATGCGGGCGGAGGCGACGATTGAGCGACCGAAGTGAGAGAGAGAAGGGAAGAATAGAAATGAAATGCGAGGTGCGGGTCTGTTCGTTTTAGGGCATTTACCAGCAGTATTCTGGCGGTTCAGACAGCCTGTAAGAAAATAACTTATCAAAGGGGGTCCAAGCCACCATTAAACCGCCGGGCATATTGACGTTTGGCGGTTTGGCCGGCAGTTACGTACACGTCGCTATTACCAGCAGCTTAACGTAAAAAAACCACCAGTTAGCTCGCTGGTAACAGCCGATGGTGATACCGCCGTTAAAACTGGCGGTCCATAAACTGCCGGTTCGAACCGCTTGTAATCGGCTTTTTTCCTATAGTGATAGAGTTCATCGTTAACTTTCCCAACACCACAATTATCACCCAACTGATTATAGGGACTTAACCAGTAAGACTGATCAACAAGATTATTAGAATGCAAATCTAAGTACTACTTCCCACCAACAAGATATTTTAATTATAAGCACCCTATTAGAAACATCCAAACCACCATGAACAAGAGCAGAAGCATCCCTAGGGTCATAAAGATTACAATTTTGAGTTTCCTAATCAATATAAATAATCCCTTCATCATTTAAACCAGAGACCACATTCAACATATTATTACTTACCCGATGATCCACAAATTCCTTAATAGGAGAAAGAGTTAATTGATTATAAGAAATATAAGTAACATAAATTATAAGAAATATCAGTAACAGACACAAGAATAGGATTAACTGCCACATCTTTAATATTTCCCTCGATTAGCTCAATAGTTGAAGTATTAGAAAAAGAGGGGATATCATCATGAGGAGCTAATATGATGTTTTCCTTAGCAACAATGGCCACAAGTTTGAGATTAAACATTGAATCCATTTCTAAATGAGGGTGAATGCTAAGATAATCTTTTTTTAGATGGACTGGAGTAGTTTCACAATGATCACAAAGGAGAAAACTCCTCCATCTTGATGTGTTGTATATATCAAAAAATTTCAGGCCTAAGCCACAAGCTATCAGGATATAATTTAGAAATATCTAATTATATTCCACAAAAACATGAGCAATCAAGGGTCGAGAACCATTAGATGTTGCATTATCCATTCTAGTAGATGACCAAATAATGATCCTAATCTATGTAATATATGGGAACAAAACAAATGGGGATGTAGATTAGGAAAAGAAACCCAAATAGGGATGATGAGGGGATTCAACAATGTTAAAAAATGGCGACCATTTAATCAGTTTCATAAAGTGGTTGCTGACAAAGTATGAGTGATGGGAAAAAAATCTGCCATAATCCATGTCATTTATGAGTTTAATCAATACATGCCTTGGATCCAAGAGGGTAACTAAGAAATCACTTCTTAGCTTAAGATTAAAGAAAACATTTTGAATTGAGTCCAGATTATGCCTGCGACTGAGAAATTTACCAATCAATGTGAATTCAAAAGGTATTGCAAGAGTATGAATCTCATCTTCCAAAATCCAAAGCGATGATAACCTTTGATGTATTATAGTTTTGAGATCAAGGAAAAGCCATTGAAGTAGAGGCACCTGAAAGGAAATAATAAAAGAGAGAGAACTCTTTTTATTGTTTAAAAACTAGGATCATTCAATTGAACAGGACTAACTGGCATTTAAACCAAAGTAACAATCGAAGGGTGAAAAATCATGGATAAAAAAAGTAAGACGATCCAAGAAAATCTCAGAAAGAGAATAATCCTTAGAATACTTTAGGTCAAGATTTATGGTGGATGATAACATCGAGAGATGAAAGAGAGCGTAGAGTGGAGTTGATGATGGGTTTGATGCAAGGCATGGAGAGCTTTTTGCTGATTTTTATCTAGTGTTTGTAGTTGAATAATGAAAGAATAGAGGAGGTGAAAAGGAATTAGAGTTACAGGTAGGGATTTCATTGGTGATACCTATTAAGTTTGAAGGAAATTTGATTAAACATGCATTTAAAGGATTACCTATTTTGTTTGAAGAAGATTAAAAGCCCATAAGATTTGCCTTTTGAAATGCACCTGCAATCGATGATCTACCGGTGATATAGTGACAACATGAGTTCGATGATTATGACAATTGATGTTCCAAAGGAAAGAAATACATAGATAGATAAAGAATAAGGAATCATAAGGATCCAATGAAATTTGATTGAATAGGCATTCAAAAGACTATGAAAGCATAGTGGGTATAAGCAAGAAGGAAAAAATAATAAATTGGTGTGGGAACTAGCCTATTGCACGAGCTCACTCAAGATATTTTATCACCAAATATAGTTATTGTGTATGAATATATAATTTTAAGGAATTTTAAAAAACATCTCTTAATATAATTATAGTCAAAAATTATTTTTTGTAGTGTAAGAGACATCCTCTACATAAAGTAAATTTTCAACCCTAGCTCAATACTTAGGGTTTTAAGGTTTGGATTTAACATATAGTCTAAGGCTTTTAAAATCCTTAAAAATGTTGTTTAAATTATGATGATAATAAGAACTTCCCTAAAGGTGTGGTGCTGAAAGTGGTAAGGTCCGCAAGTAGATTTAACCTAATGAGGAGGCAGCTAGGGCGAAACCCTAACAGAGGCAGTGACTCTTTGGGGAGTGAGTTTTTTAATTGAGACATACATTCAAAGAAATTGGCAGATTATATCCCATTGAAGTAAACTTCTTGGTTTATTTTTTTCTCTCCCATAAACAATCTAAAAGCAGTCTTTACATTATTTTATGATGTTGATGTTTATCATTCATCTTTCTAAATTAATTTTCTCCGTTGACTATTGACTAATTATCAATATATTCTTATTTCATATTGTTAAAAATAGAGCTTAGTAAGACATTCATTTTCATATGTAAGATCTATTGAATACATGCTCATCGAGGTCAGCATATCATCTCTCATCTTTATATTTCTGACTCATTTTGTTGCCTGTTTTGTTCCATGTTAGTTATTTGCTTGGATGAAGGAATGCTAAGAAATGAAATATAATTTCAACAATTTATGCCTTGATTTTAGGAGTTGAATATCATAGTTTTGAGTTATCCACTCTCTTTCTCATTTGCTTCTTTACTAAATTACTAACTTGATGTCTGAATTCTTCAAATGAATCACACTTTAGTGAAATCATGATGTTCCAATACATCGCAATATCTTTCTGCTAGGTTTGCAGTATTGATACTGCACATGTTTTTCCATTTTAGACTTTCTCATTAATATTAGCACTGTTGATAAGAGATTATGATTGATATATTAAGCTTAGTTTTAGAGCTAGCTAAGTTTTGTATCTGTTGAGGATTAATTGTTGTAGCATTAATGGAGCTTATTATTTTCTTATGAATATTATTCTTAATGGTGCGGTGTTACTTCTCTGTTAGGGATGTAAAGCTAGAATACTAGACCTTGAAGGAGAAATGAAAGAGTATAATAAGAAAGATTCCAAATTTTATGGCAATAATTTAGTTAAGATATATTAAGATGTTGGAATCTGCTACACAGTCCAATGTAAGTTGTGCTTTCCATTTAATTTTTTTTTGGTTATTTAGTTATAAATTATTAATTTGCATGATTGCTATCAATTTGCAATGCTTACTTATATTGGTTGGATGGTTGCAAAATTGTTTGCTACATATTATATATACACTAAAAAGGGTTTATAGCTTGTAATTAATTGAGTAAAATGATTATTCAGAGTTGATGAATTAGTTACGTTGGAAATGAAATGTTTTAAACTTCTAGACTGATCTCATTTTAGACAATTTTTCTATTTTCTAAAATAGTTTTTAGTAAAAATTTTTTAAATAAAATTTTATACTAAAAATTTCTCAAAAAGAAAAAAAGTTGTCCCAAATGAACCTTAATTTCTTTTTCATGCATTTCTTAAACAACACTACAAATGTTGTTTTTGTAGACTTATAGAGAGTTTGAAACCGAGTTGTTATGTTTTTACTAGCGATTTAATTAGTACAACTATTAAGAAAGGATATTAGAGAAATAATAATTGTGTATGGTATGGATCTTAAAGGGGGGGGGGGTGAATTGAGTTTTAAATTTTTATTAAAGAAGAAATTAAAGATTTAAAGCTATTTGAAAGAATAAGAAATCACCAGTTTTATGAAAAGACAAGAAATAGAATCAATAAATTAAAATAAAAGCCAAAATATTTTACTGGTTATTCAAATTCCAATCCGAACTACGTCGCTAGCAACTTTTAGCTAGAATACTAACCTAGTTTGCTTGCAACTCAATTCTTAAACGAAGAATATTCTTTTCAACCTATGTACTCTCTATACGGGCGAGTAACAGAATCTAATTACATAAAACATTACTAAGCCAAATGGCTTAGATCAAGAAATGAAAAATACAATTGATGTATAATATCAAGCTCAATTATTAAATAAATATCATTTTGAGGTATCTTAAATTATTTTAATCACTCTACTTGCAAAGAAGTTAATTTGCTCACTT
>NW_021320119.1:0-6728 GCF_001605985.2 Dendrobium catenatum | reverse complement strand
TATATTAATGTAATATATTATAGATATTTTAATGAAATAAAACGAACTTATTAGATGAGTTTTTTTCATTATTTGAATATTTTAATAGCTTTGTAGTTTATAGTTATTTCAATGAATACTGTCAAAAAAATATGAGATAATTCTAAAGCTAGATATTGGGATTTGCATGTCACAACTTAAAACGATAAGAGCTATCATGATCAGGTTGGATTGTGACAATGAAATCCAAACCTTACAATATTGCTCATATGTAAAATATGTCTGTCAATCATGAGTAAGCTTTTAAAGAACATAAGATATGAATTCTTATTCATACTATACACCAAAAACAATTAGATTAATTATGACATCCAAAATATTCAACTCCGTAGTCATATACAAAAAAGGGAATTAATAAAGAAAAATGATAACATATTTGTATAAAATAGACCAACATAATAAGCACAAGCAAAGTACAATTATATAGTAACGATAATGTATTTTTATTTATTCATTTCAACATCATCACTAGCATATCTATGATTTTAAACCTTATTCAAGCACATAATCTAACATGCTAAAAGATTAATA
The DNA here is from genome assembly GCF_001605985.2 of Dendrobium catenatum. Lineage (NCBI taxonomy): Eukaryota > Viridiplantae > Streptophyta > Magnoliopsida > Asparagales > Orchidaceae > Dendrobium > Dendrobium catenatum. The sequence continues at coordinate 6,158 of NW_021320119.1, read as the reverse complement.
ACCAACCTATATAAATGTTTTTATGTAAATCAAGATGACATTTTTTTACTATCATAAATTATAAAGATGTGTTGTATTTGATTATCATATTGATATATATCTAAGCTTGTTCATTCTCAAATGGATTCACCTCGGCTGAAGGCATATGCATTGCACCATTCTCCACCAATGACCGACACACCAGATAAGTTTGTCACCGCCATAACTACAAATCTACACATGTTGCATGAAATAAATGCCCACACTCTTGCATAAGACTCAATGCCTTGTCCACGCCTCCTCCTCATCATAGTCAATATGACAGATAGAGAGCAACAATTGATGTCGATCACTCATAGATCATGACTCTAGCCTAAGTGTAGGTGAGCGTAGGTCAGGTCCTAATCGTAGCGATATCAATCCTAGTCTCGATATTGTGTTTAGGCTAAAGGGGAGGCGCAACAACAGAGTATTTCAAGACTAAGTAGGTGATGTAGGTGATGTTAGTGATTAGGAAAAGGGTGAAGATGAAGATAATGATTACGTAGATCATTGTGGAGTGGGGAAGATTTAACAGATGCAGGAAGTGGTTGGCTTGGACTATTTCATGAGCTCTTACTCGATTTATGGATATGTGAGGGATGATGAAGACCCACAACTCGGTTGGTCGTTTGAGAGGGAGGTTTTTGTGGCAGATGTGTGGGTGTGCAGTAACTGAGCCAGAGATGGTGGTTACTGAAGTAAGAGCATGTTGGGGTTGAGCAACAAATTGGACATTGAGTTAACGAGCAGATGGTCAGAGGTGTAGCTAATATCTATTCAAGTGTATCAAGCCTATCTAGCACCCTTATTTGTCTCCTAGTGGTTAGATCGACAGGAATTCTCAACACGGAGGTTGTTGGAGATCCAGGATAGGTAAGAGGAGGCAGGGAATCCAAGCATTCATCCATGGTGCTTACCAAAGTCGATGATACAATCCCTCGCTGAGATGTTGAAGGAGGCAATAGAGATTAATGGATGGTCTTTGGGAGGATTAGGTTCTTCGTAGATAGAAGAGAGGATGTTTGATGAGCTTAGGAGAGGAGAAGAGGAGAACAGACATTTGGAAATGGGGATTGGATGCACCGGTGAAGCCATAAAGGGGCTGCTAGGGGCACGAGCCCCCACTAAAAGCCATTCCCGATACATACAAGAACTTTCTTTATGATTAAATTTTCTAACTTTTATAAAAAAACTCCTAACATGTATTATGAGTTCTCTAACTCTTGTAAGAACTCACATCTAATTTATGTAAAAGAAATCGAAACGGAAAACTTGAATTTACATAAGTCTTAAATCCTCAAGATCTTAAACAATATTATTTTCACAATCTTTAATTGGAAGAAAAACATACCTTGATTCATTTTTTGAATTCGTCGAATTTCAAACTACGGTTTCTCTCCCTTCTCCCTTCACTTTCTTCTTTCATGAGTTAGTCCTCTATGGAGCAAGATAACTCCTCTTCATGAGAGAGAGAGAGGACCGATAGTTATTTCCTGTGGATTGGTCATAATAATCGCTCATAGGAGTTATTGTAAAATAACTCATAGGAGTTATTTTATAATAACTCATAGGAGTTATTTTACAATAACCGCTCATATGAGTTATTTTATCAAACGGTCTATAAATGAATGATCAAATTATCTTTCTTGACCAATAGGATTTAAACATAAATAATTAAATTTTATTAATTCAAATATATGGGCCAAATAATGGTTTATATAATTAAATATATATTCTTAAATAATTATTGCGACGTCTTGCATAATTAATATATTTAATTATTCTAACATTCTCCCTCTTAGCCCATATGAAATTATTCAATTAATAATTTAATTAACATAAGCACAATATATAAATCCTCTTCATTAAATTGGTCAAATCATAAATTCATTGGTAAGTACAAAATTAATATGAATCATGGCAGTCATACACTATTAGTTCAATGCATTTCTTTCCATGTATCACGATACTAATCTTATACTTAATATAAAGCATAATAAGATACACAAATAATGGTCCAGCAATAATGTCTTTGCAAAGACAAATCCCATCAATATTCACATAAACATTTATGTATACACATCATAATAAGCAGGATACATTAATTATCAGAAAAAAAAATAAAAGAGCTCAAAGTATCAAAAGAAATAAAAAGCAAATAAACATAATCTTAATAAGGATTTTCAGTAATGCCCATCCTAACAAAATGTTCATGAAATATCTTCGGTGGAATCTCTTTAGTTAATGGATCCGCAATCATAAGATTGGTGTTAATGTGCTCAAATGATACTCTTTGTTTCTGAACTTATTCTTTAACGGCAAAGTATTTTAATTCCATATGTTTAACACCCTTTGAATACTTGTCGTTCTTCAAAAAGAAGACTGCTGCGGTATTATCACAATAAATTTTCAGCGGCTTGGCAATACTGTCAACAACTCCAAGTCCTGAAATAAAATTCCGCAGCCATAAACCTTGAATTGTGGCCTCAAAACATGCCACAAACTCAGCTTCCATTGTGGATGCAGTAATGATTGACTGCTTTGCACTCTTCCAAGATATTACTCCTCCACTTAAGAGAAACACATATCCAAATGTGAATTTTCTAGAATCCAAACATTCAACAAAATCTGAATTTGAATATCCAATCACCTCAAGGTAATCAGATCTTCTAAAATTGAGCATATATTCCTTTATTCCTTATGATCTATCATGGAATATTTCAATTCCTATCACATAGGATGCCTCACCCATATCTTTTATTTCAAAGTTATTTGAGATAAATTTATTAGTTTCATATAATAAGCCAAGATCATTAGTAGCAAGCAAAATGTCATCAACATACAAAATCAAAATTATAAACTTGCTCCCACTGGCCTTTAGATATATGCACCGATCAATAGTTATTTCTTTAAATCTAAAGGAAGTGATGGTATTATTAAACTTGAGATACCATTTTCGAGAAACTTGTTTAAGTCCGTATATTGATTTCTTAAGTTTACATACCATATGTTCCTTTCCTTCAACTAAAAACCCATCAGGCTGATCCATATAAACTTTTTCCTCTAAATCCCCATTAATAAAGACTGTTTTCACATCCATTTGATGTAACTCTAAGTCATAATGAGCCACTATCGCCATAATAATTCTTAATGAGTCCTTAAAAATTGGAGAGAATGTCTCTTTGCAGTCAACACCATCTTTTTGAGTAAAACCTTTGGCAACAAGTCTAGCCTTATGTCGTTCAATATTGCCTTTAGAGTCGCGTTTGGTCTTAAAGACCCACTTAAACCCAATTCTTTCGGAACCTTCAGGTAATTCAACGATGTCCCGGACTTTATTATGATCCATTAATTTTAACTCTTCTTTCATGGCATCTAACCACTTATTAGAATTCACATTTTTTATGGCTTGTGAAAACGAAACTGGACATCATCAATTCCTAAGTCAAAATCTGATTCTTGAAGATAAATCATATAATCATTCGAAATAGAAGATCTTTTAACTATAGTAGATCTTCTTAATGCTACTTCTTGTGGTTCATCAGTTATAGGTTCATTGGTGGCAACTTTATTTTGGGATGTATAAACATTCATTTGCTCATCCTGTATATTGTCAAACTTTTCAATAACAGTAGGAATAACAATTTTATTAGACGTGATGGGCAAAGGAATTTTCACCCCAACTTCTTTAACCTCTATATTACGAGGTTTTATACTTCCATTAATTTCAACATTCTTAATGAACCTAGCATTTTCAGTTTCAATAATTTGCGTACTATGATTAGAACAATAAAATCTATAACCTTTAGATTTTTTTTTGGATAACCAATGATAAAACCACTTATTTTTCTTGAATCCAGTTTTCTTTTATGTGGATTATAAATTTTTATTTTTGCTAGGCAACCCCAAACATGCAGGTGCTTTAAACAAGGGTTTCTTCCTGTCCACAGCTCAAAAACATTAAAACTGCCTTACTAGGAACCCTTTTAACAAATACATAATAGTTTTTAAAGCATGCATCCATAAAGATAAGGGTAAAGAAGAATAACTTAACATACATCTAACCATATTCATTAAAGTATGATTGCGTCTTTCTGTAACACCATTTTGTTGTGGTGTGCCAGACATTGTGTATTGAGTACAAATGCCACGCCTTTCAAGAAATTTAGCAAATGGACCAGGACATTGTCCAGATTCATCAAACCTTCCATAAAATTCACCACCTCTATCAAACCTTATGATTTTCACTTTTTTATCTAATTGCCTCTCAACCTCATTAATAAACACCTCAAGGACGTCTACTGATTGAGATTTTTTATATAATAAATAGATATAACCATAACGTAAAAAATCATCAATAAAGATAATAAAATATTTTTTACCACTAAATGAAGGCACATCAAAAGATCTACATATGTCAGTGTGTATGATTTCAAGAAGATGTGTGCTTCTTGTGGGTGCCTTCTTAATTGTGTGTTCAGTAAATTTTTCTTTAATATAATCCACTCAAATACCAAGATAAGTGAAATCCAAATTCATTCCTTACTAATCTTTGTATTCTTTCTTTGGATATATGACCCAAAAATTTAGGCCACAAGTTAGTAGAATTTTCATTCATTAAACCATATTTTGTTCCCACATTATGATGCAAGATTAATAAAGTCTCAATAAATAAACTATCAAGTTTTAATTTATATAAACCATCACAAAGCACATCATAACTAATAAGTTGATTACATTTAAAAAAACTGAAACATCCACTTCTAAACTTAAAATAAAAACCAGCTATATCAAGTTTTGATAAAGAAATTATATTTCTAGAAACATAAGGTACATAAAGAGTTTGAAAAGATCTAAATAATATCCAATATCTAAAATCAAACGATATGTTCCAATGGCTTCAAGTTGAGCTTTTACTCTATTTCTCATGAAGATAAACTTTTCATTTGGCTTTATGGTTTGCGTCGTAAGAAATCCCTGCATCACATTTGAAATATGAGTGGTACAACTAGAATCAATCCACCGTGTATTATAAGGAACCTCAGCCAAATTTGATTTGAAACATACAAAAGCACTAGGCTTACATTTCTTTTCAAACCAAGCCTTACGTTTTAGTCAATGTTTCTGATAGTGTCCACGCTTATGATAGAAATGACATCTATAATTCTTTGGTTCCTTCTTTTAGATTTGGACATATGACACATTAAGCTTTAGGTGTCCTTTATTGCTCTTTGGATTCTGCTTTCCTGATTTTCTTTTAAAATCTGGTTGATCTATGAGATTAATTGAGTAAATTCCTTGTTTCTTAAGCCTTAATTTCTTCTGAATAAGCATACTCTGTAATTCAGTCACATTCTATTTATGTTTGATAGTATTATAATTAATTTGGAATTAACCATATTCAGGAGGCAATGAGTTTATAATAAACTGTACAAGAAATCTTTCACTCACTTTCATTCCTATAATATTCAATCTTGCTGCTATATTAGTCATTTCAGTAATGTGCTCATAAATAGTATGAGAACCATCAAATTTCATGGTAGTTAACATATCCATTAAAGTTCCAGCACATGACTTATCAGCAGACTTAGATTGAGAAACATTTTCCACATAAGTCATAAATTCTTTAGCATTATCTGTTATTGGAATTGTTGGTTTAATAATGTCTGCTACAATCATTCGTATAAATATTAGGCTTAATTTATTTGATCTTTCCCAAGCTTCATGAAAAGATCTTTCTTCAGCACTGCATGTATCAATAAGAGCAGTAGGCTTATTATTAAGTAGTGCAAAATCCACATCCAAAACTCCTAAATGAAATTGGATTTGTTCACTCTATTCAGAATAATTAAGCCCATTGAACTTTATAATAGATGAAGCTTGCGAATGAAGAATTATAGAATTAGATGCTATAAAATAAAATGCAAGACTCATATATCGATGATTTGAAAATTAAATTCAAAACATAAAACAGATTCAAATAACATTTAATTAATCAATAAAATGTATATTAATGTTCTCCTTTGGGTGATACTACAATATACAATGATAATCATAATTGATGCTTAAAATAAAATTCTCATAATTGATAATTATGCAAACTCCAATTAAATATATTTGCTATCTTTGGATATACT
>NW_021320118.1:1130508-1134018 GCF_001605985.2 Dendrobium catenatum | reverse complement strand
CTATTTATAGAATCACTTTTATAGAAGTTTTTCAGATAGATAACAAAAAACTTTCTATAAGAAGTTTACTTATACTTGACTTTCATATTTCATCTAAGTTTATACTAAAATTCATGAATTACTAAATACTCAATTCATAACATCACATACTATATTCATTTATACGTATGCAATACAGTGATTAAAATGAACACATCTCGATACTTGCTTATAATTGTACTTTCATTAATGCCTCTTTTTAACCTCTCACACCTATATGTGACAAGTGAGATCATAATTAGAACATAACAGTGCCAAATAATCTTTTTACATGTTTTCATAAAATAAGGCTAGAATCTAACATATTGCAACGACGCTCAACTCTGCTCAACTCTCTAGTGCATTGCACTTCTAGAGAATCTTTTAGAGAATGCAAATGCAGATATTCAGTTCTAGAGAATCTTTTAGATTCTTCCAGAATGCATATTTTTTTATTGTAATAAAAACAAATCCTCAATCTTTTTCAACCGGGCTTATAATCATCATTGGCGGTTTCAAAAATTTTTGATATAATATTACCTCTAAAAAATTTCTTGGATTTGTGGCGAGGAATCGTGATATAGAAATTAATACTGCAAAAAATAAAATATATTTAAGATACGTCGATTGCTACAAGTTATAGTCAATTAATTTAAAAGTAGATCAACACATTAAGAAGCTTGATTTATAATCTTTCTGACTATTGTTAGACATTTACAGTGTTGGTTATAAATAAGATGCATATTCCATTTGATTGAGAAATATCAAATTGTCTGCATGCATAAGTGAAAAATCTAATCCAATCTTTACAATAAACTACGATTACTAAGTAAATTCAACTTAAATATCTCACATAGGAACATAGATGAAAGGTTGAATTAAAAATTAATAACAAAAATGGAATGCAAACTAAAACATACAATAGCACGCTTAAATGTGATAATTAAAACTATGAAAATAGATTGAACACACTAAACTTCAAACAAAAACTAAACATTTTTTTATTCTTCTTTCGTCTGTGTTTCAATTTTCTGGGAAGGCTCTTTTCTCTGTTGCCATGAATTGTTATATTTTCTGTTTTATGTGTTTCAGATCTAAGTTTCTTATCCAGGTTTGTTTTGGTTACCTATATGGTTTTATTTTTATGATGTTGAATTATTCCTGTGACAATGTTTGGTTCTGTCTGAGCAGTGGGAATTGTCTTTCCAGTTTTGAATTTAATGTCCAGTTTAAGATTATTTGCAGGTCTGTTAGTTGGAATTTCTGGTATATTTTCTATGCTGGTTGTAGTAATTTGGGTGGGATTTATGGTTTCTTTTTTTGCCTGAATCTGCACTAGCTGAGCTGTTTTAAGGGGAAGAATTTAGGTGGGTTGTCCTGTTTCATGATGATCCCTATTCATGACAATAGTAAGTCGGATTGGGTTTTCAATGGGGTTTTCTGTTTTCTGCAGGGCTATCTCGGTTGTTATGAACTCTTGGCCTTATAGGGATAACATTGGAAACCTTACCTCTATTATCTACTTTTTTTTTGGAGAATTCCTTGCATGCATCAAAATAATCTTCGTGTTATTATACGAGCTTCAATGATCGCAAGGTATTTTCTCGTTCAAATTCGAATTGCTATTTCTGTTATCTTCAGTTTTTTTGCAGGAAGATTGAGCTGAAAATGACTATTCTGCTCTTCCTTTTTTGGGTGATGTTTTCTCACAGCCCGAGCTTCTGCTCTGTTTCTTTTTGTACTCGTAGAAAAAGGATCCACCGGCTCATAGATTTTTTGTTTTTCTTTTTAATTGTAGCTCTTTCGAGCATTAGAGAACTGGAGGAACCTTTTAAGGACTCTGTAACGATTTTTTGTGAGATTAATACGTAGGCCCCTATAGAGGGTTTTAACAAAAAAAAAACACTAAACTTCAAACAAAGATTGTTGAGATGTAATTAAAAATATACTGATTTGATTAAAACCAAACAAACTAAAATCAAATTGAATAATAACATATGTATTTTTAACGAGAGATCACAATTGAAAATTCCATGAATCTGTAGAATTAATAATCTGTATAAAAAATAAGATGTTATTTTATAATATTCAATAAATATTTTGAATACAACGATTGAATGAAATAAAGCATTAATATACAACATATCAGCAAACAATTGATGGAAGCATCATAACATATCGAGTTGCCTCAAAGATATATGTAATAGAATTTCATTGTTCATAATGATAATTAAATAAAAACAAACAAGAATTCTACTTATATTATTATAAAGATATAAGAGTCAGTAAAATAGTATTCAAATGTGTTTGAATTGTTGAATGCAAATAAGATGCATAATAAGCAACTAATTATAAAATAATTTTAAATCATTTAATAATAATGTATATAAAAAAAATAGATGATCTATATTAGACTCAAATCTATTAAAGAAACTCATTTACATAAGTTGTATAATAATAATAATAATAATAATAATAATAATAATAATAATAAGTGAGTAATTTTAATGATGTGATGAATATGTCAAAATACTTCTAAGTAAAAACAGACAAAATAAAATACACAAAAATAATATTTCTACTTTAGAGTAAAATGTATTGCTCCTTATTCTTAAAAAGTTGAAAAAAAAAAAAAACAAGTCATATCAAGAATTAGTGAGAAATACATATATCAAACATGAAGAATTGATATTTTTTAAGTTTCCTCAATTTTGATTCTTTTATGTTCAATTTCGCCACATCATTAGAATATTTTTTTATCCATTGAACTACATAAGTGAACAAAATATTAGGCGGCCATAAATTTTATTTTGAGCCTTTACTAATAATTATAAGAGGAATATTATCTGTATAAATTCTGTATTAAATGAGCTGTCATTCTTTCATTGGTCTGTATGAAATTACTTGTCCAGCTCTTCTATATATAGAGCCCTCTTGTAAACTGTAGACAAAATAATAAAAATAATTCCTTTCTCTTATCTTCTTCCTGCTTGCGTCTTCTCCGCCTGATACGGTTCTTCATGGTATCAGAGCAGGACGATCATGGCCAACTCTGAAAATTCCCAAAATAGTACGCAGACTATCTCGGAGCAGCAAGATGAGATTCAGATCTCCACATCTCTCAAGTTCTTGGTGTCCAACATCAAGAACATAGCTCCGATCCAACTCGCAGCGGACAACTATGCCGTCTGGAGATCGCAGATTCTGAAGCTTTTTCGGGCTCAAGGTTTTCATACCTTTCTTGATCCTTCAATCGCTCCTCCCGAACGCAACATTTCTCAAAATAACGGAACAACTCTCTCAAATCCGCTATTCGAGAAATGGAAATTTTCCGACCACATTCTTGCCGCATCTCTCTGTTCCCCAATTTCCATTTCTATTTTACCTTATGTCATCGATCTTGAATCAACAGCTGCCATTTGGACTGTTCTTGAAACAAGATTTCAATCCTCTAGCAGATCCAAAGTTATCCAACTCAAAAACTCTCTCCAT